>NC_089597.1:126905708-127189865 GCF_019320115.1 Miscanthus floridulus
ACAAATAAATACCATATATCTAATAGATGCGAAATCCTAATAGAGAAAGCAATTTTAGATGCGAACTTGAATCGAGTGGCTTTCTTACCTGACGATCAGTGATACGAGAATAGATAGATGTCACGTGTGGGATCTCAGAATCGGCTAGGGTTAGGTCAAACGCCCTGACTCTGCAATGGGGAATCAGTGTATTTAGAATTTGATCTAGGTCACAATTGGAGATCAAGACTGAAACACAAAACTTTGCCGTACATCAATGGGAGGATAGGGCAAGGTCACTCCGGCGTGAAGATACGGCCGCCTTGGCGACGGTGGAGCGGTGAGCTTGGGCGTGATGGTGGCTGGAGCACGGCAAGGTGCTGAGCAGCGTGGGGCTCGGTGGCGCGCGAGGCCTGGGCACGCAGCACGGCTGCGGGCTCGAGGGCGCTGCCAGAGGCGCGGCACTGAGCAGGCGCGGGACAGCGACGCGTGGCTGGCGAGGGAGGCCGAGCGCGGTGGCGCGAGGGACGGCAAGCGACTCAGTGAGGTTGCGGTGGCGCGGCTTGGCGGCTGCTCGGGCTAGGGCACGGCGGCGCTGGTTAGGTCAAGGAAGAAGAACCGAAGGTTTGGATAAATAATCCCCCAAACCATGACAGAAAAGGAAATGGGGAAAAGAGTCCTAAAGTCGCGCGAGATCCACTGACCGGACGCTCCGGTGGTAGCGACCGGACGCTACCACCCAGCGTCCGGTCGATTCTAGAGAGGTCCAAATCCTCTAGAATCGGGACCGGACGCGTCCGGTGGTCCATGACCGAACGCAGGCAGGGTCCGGTCAGTACAACTTGATCATCCTTCGATCGACCGGACGCTGAACCCTTCCTGACCGGACGCACAGATGCAGCGTTCGATCACTCCTTCAGTAGCAGTTCACCTCCTGTGAACTGACCGGACGCTGGACAGCAGCGTTCGGTGCAGCGTCCGGTGCACCTTTTCCAGCAAACCTTCATCCTTCCTTCGCGCTGTCTGTTCCCAATCAAGTCCCAACTTGAATAAGATCCAAATAAACACTAATTGGGACTGATGTGAGTGACCTCTCTCAAACCCTCATATTTTTCAAAATATTTTGCCTTAGGCTATAATTCTTTTTAAGAAAATAGGCAACAAGAGGGCAAATGGAACAAAATGACAAAAACAACATTCATGCATATGTAATACTTGTAAGTAAATCTAGTTGCTTGTCAAGTTTGATCCAAGGTTAAGCTTCTTCACACGCTTTTTGGCGGTTATCTTAACCATGTTAGACAAGCCCTATATGCATTGCCACAAATTAAACATGTTGTATATTACAATGAATGCAAGGGACAACACAAGCTCAATTTTTAGTGAAGTTACTAAAATCAAGTACATTGAGCTCGTTCCGCAATCTACAAAATGTAGCCTCATCTAGCGGTTTAGTGAAGATATCCGCTAATTGATCTTCGGATCTTACACCTTCTAGTGATATATCATTTTTAGCTACATGATCTCTTAGAAAGTGATGGCGGATATCTATATGCTTGGTGCGAAAGTGTTGAACCAGATTATTTGCAAGCTTTACCGCACTTTCATTGTCGCACAAAAGAGGTACTTTCTCTAGAACTACTCCATAGTCTAGTAAAGTTTTGTTGACACCGTTTTTTTATACGTGATAATGATCGGAGTGGACTAATCGGCGAGGGGAAGGTTACTGTGTACTTTGATAGCCGATGAAAGCCAGCTTGTAAAGATGGTTGCCGATAGCTGGTGATGGTCAGTGGAAAGGTTGGTTTAGACTCGGGCGTTGCCGATGAGGTTGGAGGTGTTATTGTCGATGCCGATGAAGGGAGGTTTGAAGACTACTGCCGATGCAACAGTGAGTATGACGATGAAGGAAGGCCTTGAAGATTACTGCCGATGCAACAGTGAGTATGACGATGAAGGAAGGCTTGAAGATTACTGCCGATGCAGCAGTGAGTATGCCGATGAAGGAAGACTTGAAGACTACTACCGATGAAACAGGGGATATGCCGATGGGAAGGAAGATGGCGAGATTTTCATCGTAATTAAGGCGGACAGGGAAATAGATAGGAGTTGATTTCCTTTTCTATATTTGTTAGAGTATGGTTCATGTAAGAGTCACGTGTTTCCTTAGATATGGGCTTAGTGTCCTAGTTGTGTTCGGTTGTGTCTCTTTAGATCAGGGTATAAATATGGAGTGAGGGGCAATGTAAGAATATATAGATCAATCAATATCAAAACCAATTTTTACTCCTATTTGCATCTACTTACTTTTCGGCGACTTTCGTCAATTTGCATATTTTTCCTTTTTTACGGGTTCTCATTGATTCGGCGAGTTGCATCGTTTCAGTGCGACCTTCGGCGATTCTCGAGTTCCGCGTGAGCACCTCTTGGCCGTGACTTCCGGGCGTATCGCTGTTGTCAGGACCAAAGTGTTCGTATCTTCATCCTTGTCGATTAGCAGGTCAAATCGACTGGCACGCTTTGGATATCGATTCGGGTATTAGCCCTTTGTGTTTGCAGATCCACTTTTGCATCAACACATCTTTTGGCACGCCCGGTGGGACCAATCAATCAATATGTTCAATCCCGAGATCGATTCAGGGAACATTATCGCAGTATCAGAAGAAGATCTCAAGGAAGAACAGAGGCAAGCTATGGAAAAGGCTGTAGAAGAATACAAGCAGCTTTGTCTGAGATCGTTTAGCTTGAACAAGAGTGGACAAGTCATCCAGAAGCAAGATTTGCCATTGCCTCGGCAGGTTACCTTTGACTCCAATCCTGGTAAACTTCAAGAGATGGTTAATTCTGCAGTAAATCATGCTTTGATTAATCATTCCAATGTGCTGTCCAATACTGTTCATAATGCTGTGGTTCGAACTCTCAAAGAAGGACAAGCGGCACCACATTACGTTGGGCCTGCCTATCATCAACCAGAGCCGGCATCTGTCAAAACTCCATCGGCTCCTTCGGCCGTTGTGGGTACAGAAGTTACTTCCCCTCCAGTATTGGCAGGCTCACCTAATATTCAATCTACACCGATACGATCAGATCAGGTACTACCAGGAGGGCGAGTTCAGCTTAATACAGATCTATCGGCATCAGCTATGTCAGGCCCTGTGTCTCAGAATAGCCAGATTTCTACTAATTGGTGGGGATATGGCATGCCTCCGGAGTCATCTGCTTTCAATCCTAGATTACCTCAAGTGTTTGATGCAGTAGGAAGAGCGCCTATACCATCGGCCGTTTCGCCGATGGCTCAAGTGCCTCAATATGCCGCAGCTACTTCTGTGCAACCAACTCCAGGAGGGTTCCAGATGCCTATGGTTCAAACATTCAATTCAAGTCCATCGGCGAGCTTACTGCCGATGCAGCAGAAAGCCCCTGCTATGAGTCAAACTGGGGTTCAGTTCATGCCTCAAACCGGTTATAATTATCCAACAATATCAGCAAATTACCAGCCATCGGTAAGTTTTTGTACCGATGAGTTCTAATAATGATTGGTCAGGACAGTTACCTGTTCAACATACAGTTCAGCGAAATCAGCAGGTTGCAGGGATTCAACAAGGTCATATGCAAGCTGGTTTCCAGAATCAAGCATCGGCAGCCCAGCCGATGAATCCTTTCCAACAGGCTAATGGACCACAAGTAAAGGCAAATATGCCGATTGCTGGAGATCGTGGGCCACAAAGATATGTGGAGGGATGTCAGCAGGCACCTCCTGTAGAAATTCAACCAGTTCGTCAGCAGGAGGCTGATGCTTTTTGGGCCGATAAGATAGCAGAAATTATGAAGGATCAGTTTGGGATAAAGCCCAAGGTCAATACTTATTCTTATCGGACTACATACCCTCCTGCATATGATTTAATTCCTCTCCCAAATCGGTACAAGGTACCGGATTTCACTAAATTTTCTGGGCAAGATGATACATCAACAATGGAACATGTCAATCGCTTCATTATTCAATGTGGAGAGGCAGCTAACAGAGATGAATTAAGAGTTCGATTATTTTCATCATCTTTGTCTGGATCAGCATTTACATGGTTCATTTCATTACCACCAAATTCTATTATTACTTGGGTTGATCTAGAAAAACAATTCCATAAGTATTTCTTTGCTGGAATCCATGAAAAGAAGCTTACCGATTTAGTAAAATTGAGACAGCGTAATGATGAATCGGTAGAAAGCTTTGTACAAAGGCTACGAGATGTAAAAAATAAGTGCTACAGCCTGGTGCTGGATGATCGGCAGCTTGCCGATCTGGCTTTCCAAGGGTTATTGCCACATCTTAAAGACAGATATGCTTCTCAGGAGTTTGAAAGCCTCAGTCATCTTGTGCAAAGGATCTCTGATCAAGATACTAGGGTTTTTGAACCTAAAAAGAATTGGAGTAAAAAGGTATCATTTGTTGAAGAAGTAGGAGATTCTGACTCTGATGAAGAACCAGTTATCGGCTTAGCTGAGTGGGTTAAGAATAAAAAGCCGATATCATGTCCCTTTGGTCAAAAAGAGCCAGAAAAGTTTACCTTTGATATCACCAAGGCCGATAAAATATTTGATCTTCTGCTTCAAGAGGGCCAAATTAAGCTGTCACCTAATCATATGATCCCATCGGCAGAAGAGTTGAAGAAGATCTTGTACTGCAAATGGCACAATGCAACTTCACATAGTACAAATGAGTGCAAGGTATTCAGGCAACAGTTACAATCGGCTATTGAATCTGGGAGAATTAAGTTTGGTACTTCCAAGGCCCAGAAGCCGATGAAAATTGATCAACACCCTTTTCCAGCAAATATGTTGGATGCCAAAGGAAAGACCAAGGTATTGACGTCAGAGGCTGCTGAGAAAAACGCGTCAGTGGACCCCCAACATCGGATAACTACCGATGATGCAAAAAGTAAGGGTTTGCTAGGAGAAAGCAGTAGTTCCAAAAATCCTCTTCGACCTGGCATTGTGATTACTCATCGAAGGCAGCAGGAGGGTTGGCGTCAACGTAATGACCGATATCGACAACAGCAAGAAGTGAGACGTCAGGAAGAATGGAATCGACATAAAGATCATTGGAGATGTCCGTTTTTCATCCATTGCTGGGAAGAAGGTATTAAATTGCCAACTGTTGAAAATTGCCCTGAGTGTAATGGTTATTACGGGGTCAATCGCTCAGAAAGGAGGTTTCAACTTGGTAATCAGGGTTTGTCTATCAATGAGCCGATCAGAAGCAGAGCATCAGTGCATGATCGGCTGGGGGGCAGACTTAGTGTACATGAGAGGCTTGGTAAACGCGCTGGATATTTTCCAAGGAATCAAGAGGAGCTTGAGGAGATGGCAAACGCAAGAGTTCCCGATGAGGAAATATTCTACAGGGACCCTAATATACGTCGTGTAGAACCAACTAGGACTTGTTATCAGCCGGTTTGGAAAACCAAGTTTCCTCGATGGTGCCCAGAGGGTCTGACAAAGACGCAGAGAAGGAGGATGCAACGTGAGCGTCAGGAGGATTTATACCAAGAGGAAAATTCCTCCAATGAAAGGCCTGGTCATCAGCAGTGGCAGGTAAAACACAAAAATAAGGGTCCATCGGCAGATGTTAATATGGTATTCATGTTGCCGATGGAGTTTTTGGCACTATCTGATAATGAGGAAGAAGTTGTTCTCTCTGATCAAGTAGCTCAGTTAACACTAGATCCAATGATGGCTGTTTTTGAGAAACCTACCGATGACGAGAGACAGCATCTTAAGGCTTTATTTGTGAAGGGCAGAGTTGATGGGCAGCCTGTGTCTAAGGTACTTATTGATGGAGGGGCTGCGATTAATATTATGCCTTACGTGATGTATCGGAAACTTGGTAAGGGAGATCAAGACTTGACCAAAACCGATATGATGTTGAAAGATTTTGAAGGCAATGTGTCACCGGCTAAAGGGGCAGTGTGCGTTGAATTGACCATCGGCAGCAAAACCTTGCCAACGACGTTCTTTGTTATCAACGGCAAGGGTGCATATAATCTGCTTCTAGGGAGGGATTGGATTCATGCTAATTATTGTGTTCCTTCTATAATGCATCAATGCCTCGTACAGTGGATTGGGGATAAGATTGAGGTCGTCCCTGGTGATTCTTCTTATATCATCGCATCGGCAGAATCAGATACTTATGAGCGAACTAAATGCATATCAGGAGAAGCTTGGGAAAAAGAGTTCCTTAGAGTTGCTGATTATGAAATTCCACCGATCCAAGCAGTCGGTTCTGAAGAGGAGTTTTAATGGATAGGTTTGCCGATGATGGAAAATTAGGTCAAGGGTTCACATCGGCAGATGATTTAGTAGAAGTAGATATTGGTGATGGTGATAGGTCAAGACCTACTTTTATTAGTGCTAAGTTAGATTCCAAGTGTAAGCAGCGAATAACAGATTTGTTAAAAGAGTATAAAGATTGTTTTACTTGGGATTATACTGAGATGCCTGGATTAGACCGATCGATAGTTGAACATCGGTTACCTATCAAATCTGGATTTCGGCCACATCAGCAGCCAGCGCGCCGATGCAACCCTAATGTACTTCCTGACATTAAGGCCGAAATAACTAAATTAATTGAAGCAAAGTTTATTCGGCAATGTCGATACGCAGAGTGGATCTCTAATGTGGTTCCTGTTTATAAGAAAAATGGAAAACTTCGTGTCTATATTGATTTCAGGAATCTCAACAAAGCCACACCGATGGATGGCTATCCAATGCCGATTGCTGATTTGTTGATTGATGCTGCGGCTGGACATCAAATTATCAGCTTCATGGATGGTAATGCAGGTTACAATCAAATATTCATGGCTGAAGAAGATATTCCCAAGACTGCTTTCAGATGTCCAGGTCATGTGGGGTTGTTCGAGTGGATAGTCATGACGTTTGGTTTGAAAAATGCCGGTGCTACTTATCAAAGAGCTATGAACTTTATTTTTCATGAATACATCGGCACATTGGTGGAGATCTACATTGATGATGTAGTGATTAAGTCTGGAGATATCACAGCACATTTAGCCGATCTGCGAAAGATACTGGAGTGCACAAGGAAGCATGGATTGAAGATGAATCCTAATAAATGTGCATTTGGTGTATCGGCAGGACAATTCTTGGGTTTTATGGTGCATCAGCGGGGCATTGAAATCAGTAGGAAGTCTATTGATGCAATTAACAAGGTGATTGCTCCTGCCAATAAGACTGAATTGCAATCTTTGATCGGTAAGATTAATTTCATTAGAAGATTCATATCTAATCTGTCGGGTAAGATCAAGGCTTTCAGCCCACTACTTAAATTGAAAGCTGATCAGGAATTTGTATGGGGAGTTGAACAGCAATTAGCCCTTGATGAAATTAAGAAATATTTATCAAATCCTCCGGTGCTAGTTCCACCTCAACATGGGAAGCCTTTCAGGTTATATTTGTCAACTGATGATACAGTTATCGGTTCAGCTCTTATTCAAGAATTTGAAGGGAAAGAACGTGTTATTTATTATTTGAGCAGAAGATTAGGGGATGCTGAGACGAGGTATTCGGCCATCGAAAAATTGTGTCTGTGTTTATACTTTTCTTGTGTCAAATTAAGGCATTATTTGTTATCTGCCGAATGTACGGTCATATGCAAAGACGATGTGGTCAAGTATATGCTGTCGATGCCGATATTAAGTGGTAGAATCGGCAAATGGATTTTAGCATTATCAGAATTTGAACTACGTTACAAATCAACTAAGGCAGTTAAAGGACAAGTGATGGCTGATTTTGTCACTCAGCATTGTAATACAGTGGACTCTCTGGGGGTTGCTCCCTGGACACTTTTCTTCGATGGGTCCACATGTGGTGAAGGAGCAGGTATCGGCATTGTGTTAATTTCACCTCAAGGAAGGAAGTATGAGTTTTCATTGCCGATTGTTGCTACAGCGATAAACAATCAAGCTGAATACCAAGCCTTGATAAAAGGGTTAGAATTGCTGAAGGAGATACGTGCCGATGTTGTTGAAATCTTTGGTGATTCTATGCTAGTTATAAATCAATTGGCTGGAATTTATGAATGCCGAAGTGAAGCCTTGATTTCGTATTATGAAAGATGTTTGCAATTGTTGAAAGGATTTAGAGGTTTTCGTCTTGAACATATCTCTCGATTGCATAATGAGGAAGCTAATCGACTAGCTCAGCATGCTTCAGGGTATCAGCCTATTCAGGAAGTGCTAACATCGGCAGTTGATACCGATGACTGGAGGAAAGAGATTGTCGATTATTTAAAGGATCCATATAGAAAGGTTGAGAGACGTATAAGGTTCCAAGCTACCAAATATGTGCTCCTCGATGATGAATTATATTATCGAACTATAGATGGAGTTTTACTTAGATGTGTTAGCAATGATGAATCGAAAAGCTTGATGGGTGAAATTCATGAAGGAGTATGTGGGGCACATCAATCGGCTTTCAAGATTAAATGGATGATCAGAAGGAATGGGTACTATTGGCCGACTATTCTTGAAGATTGTTTTAAATATTTTAAAGGATGCCAGGGGTGTCAAAAGTTTGGTAATATTCAAAGAGCGCCTGCATCGGCTATGAACCCTATAATCAAACCGTGGCCATTCCGGGGATGGGCTATTGATCTCATTGGTCAGATTTATCCGCCATCGAGTAAAGGACATAAATTTATTCTGGTTGCTACCGATTATTTCACAAAGTGGGTTGAGGCAATTCCTTTAAAAAAGGTGACATCGGTCAATATGATTGATTTTGTGAAAGAGCATATTGTTTACCGATTTGGTATTCCTCAGACTATCACTACCGATCAGGGCACTATGTTTACATCAGGAGAATTTGATGAGTTTGCTGTAGGTATGGGAATTAAAATTTTAAATTCTTCTCCATATTATGCTCAAGCTAATGGTCAAGCTGAGGCTTCTAACAAAGGGATCATCAAACTCATTAAGCGCAAAATTGAAGAAAATCCTAGGAGGTGGCATACAGTATTAAATGAAGCCTTGTGGTCATATCGGATGTCATGTCATGGTGCAACCAAAGTAACGCCTTATCAGTTAGTATATGGACACGATGCAGTATTGCCTTGGGAAATTAAAGTTGGCTCTAGACGAATACGTTCTCAAAATCAGCTGACAGCCGATGATTATAATACTCTTATGAAGGATGAGTTGGAAGATGTGGCGGGTCATCGGTTAAGGGCTTTAGTTAGTATCGAAGAAAATAAGAAAAGAGTAGCTAGATGGTATGACAAGAAGGTGAAAGTAAAGGAGTTTGCCGATGGAGATTTGGTCTGGAAATTGATTTTATCGATTGGGACTAAAAGTTCAAAGTTTGGAAAGTGGTCTCCTAATTGGGAAGGTCCATATCGGATAAATCAGTCTGTTCCTGGTAATGCATATATTTTAGAAACCCTCAAAGGGTTGTGTTTCCCAGAGCGTTAAATGGAAAATATTTAAAGAAATATTACCCTAGTATCTGGATAGATGCATAAAAGTATAAGTGCCGATAACAGTACTATCGGCTAGAATTATGCAAGGATGTCAATGTCTCATAAAGTGCCGATACAATAAATAAGATTACAAGTTCAACAAGGATTGGATAGCTAATATCGCACGCAGGCGAATCTGGTCGGCTTCCTCCATTTCTTTGATATCGTCATCGGCAGCACCCTCCACAGGCTTGAGTTTTTTCTTCATGGCTAAAGCTTTGCGAGCCTGGATATCTCTTTCTTGCTGAAGGGCTTTGACGGCATTGGGTAGCTGGCTTTCTTCTTGTTGAGCATGAGTTAAGGCTGCATCGACTTCTTTCAATTCAGCCAATAGAGCTATCTTCCTTGCTGATAAATCCAAGATTTTCTGCTTAAGTGCAGCACCCGAAGTCTGCAAGTTGACGATGCCCTTGTGCTTCTCATCAGCAATTTGTTTCAGTTGTAGCATCTCTTCTTTGAGTTGAGCTTGAGCTGCTCTATCGGCAATGCGCTGAGCAGCCCGTTGATATTGCAGTTGGCGGCTTTCTAAATGAGCTGCCGGGAAGAGTACTTCCTCAACATCGGCAGGGACCTGGCCACGAATTGTTTTGAAAATTGCCTTTGCGGGGTCCGAGTCATCTACCAGTTGGGCAGTACCTTGCTGTAGCAAGTTCAGGAGGGTTTCCAACTTGGATTTAGTCTCTGCCGATATTGTTCCCAGTGCAAGGGAAGAACTTGTCTCCTCTCCATCGTCGTCAGAAATGTCAATGGCAAAGGAAAATAGGCTGTTCGGGGAATCTTGTTCCTGAGAGAGAGAAAAGGAGATCAGTTAAGGGTAAGTATGAGTATTGTAAATCAGCTAGGTTGATCGGTTTACCTGTTTCAAGGCAATTTCCTGTGCTTGACTGGAGGAAGCGACCTGGAGTATGTCGTGTGGGGGATCGGCTGAGCTTGCCGATGGGATATCCTCTGTGACTTCATCGGTGGTGGGCTCTTGAGGTATGATGACCAATGACATTGGGGCAGATGTAGGGATCGGCATAGACCTTTGTCGTTTTGGCTGTGCTTCAGTATCTGTTAAAGCTTTGCGCTTTGCTTGGGCATCGGCAAAGATTGGCTGGGGGGCATCGACACTTATTGGTTGTGAAGCTTGGACATCTGGTACGTTTGCCGATGTACCCAATTGTTGCTGCAAAACAAGTGTAAGATATGATATTTAACAGATAAAATGTAAAGTCAAGAAGCTACCTCTGAAGGTTCATCGAAAGAAGTGGTGCTTGATATCGGCGGAATTGCCGATGATGATCCAGTAGCAGCTCTTACCCCCTGATGATTAAGGTTAATACAGTTTGTGATCGGCATAAGTAAAAATAAACAAGGTTGTTACCTTGAATGCTTTGACCAAGGTTGTAGCAGCAGCCGATGGAGTAGCCCTGGATGTAGCCAATTTGGACTTGGAAGTGATGGTCTTGGTACGAATCTTCTGGTGGGTCAAAGCGGCTAAGGTGGGAGCGTTGTAGCCGATCGGCGATGTTGGGGAAACAGGCCGAAGATTGAAGGGTTTCCCACTTTTGCTCACCGATGGTGCTGGGTTGTTAACCTGTTACAAGAGAATCAGTTACTGATATATGAAGGGAAAAGCAGAAGGGAGTTAAAAGAAACTTACTGCGTCGTCAGGGATGGCATATTCAGGGTCGATCATGTGCCGATATGTGTGAGCAGAAGTTGCGAACAGTTGTTCTTTCCACTCTCGCCACCATTGCTTATATGACTCGGTGATGAAAGATATTGGTGTCCAGGTGGATATATCAACATCTGTAGTATCGGCATCGGGGGAGAGTTGTACTACCTTGTTCCAATCTATTCTGCAGGTGATTGTTTCCCTGGGTTTGATCACATCGGCAAAGCAGAGTTTGATTGGCAGTTGCCCAAAAGCCAATTGGCGGGATACTGCCGATGGGTTGTAAAATTCATACGTAATGTTGGTGTTTTTCCCGCTGCCGAATGTGTTTACTGGAATTGCCATGGGAGTGATGATAGCCATCATGAGCTCATTATCTTGATTCAGAGTGTCATCGGCAAAGTTGAAAAGAAGGGGGAATCTGTTTTCTTCGTCAATATAAGGCACCCAGGCTCTATGATCACGAGAAAGACCATTGTAGAAGCTTTGAAAGAATCTGCCGATTTGGTCTTCGTTGGCTTCTGTTCCAGGAAGGACAATTATGGCTTCACCAAAATTGAGGGGTGAGCGTGTTGCCGATTCATCATCCCCAAGCACATAGTCTTCAGCAATTTCTCGTGGGAATTGTTGAGCAAAAAAGTCCCATTGCAAACGTTTGTGCATATGGGCATTCAGCCACATGTTGATAAACCACCACGGGCCTCCCAGGTTACCGATGGGTTCGCCAAGCAAAAGTTTCTGAGACACTTGATGAAGAAGATGATAAGTGGAGCTCAGAAGGTATCGGCCAAGAGGAAACCTTACGCCATTAGCCAAAAGTTCAGCTGCAGGGAGGAAGGCGTTGGTTGGTCCTACTGATCGACCACAGAAGATAAATTTTTCTAACCACATATTCAGGAATGTGGCATGTTCCCTCTGGTTAAGTGTCCCAGTCTTTTGGTATTCTTGAATGTATCCTGTCCAACCGCCGATGTTGCGGGTATTCACCCTATATTTAGACTTTCTACCATAGATGGAGCCTTCATCGGCAGTTGAGATGTCCAAGCCAGTAAGCATGTGGATATCGGCAAGGGTAGGAGTAGCTGGGCCATGTCCAAACATAAAAGTGTTGGTCGTGTCTGACCAGAAATAAGCAGCTGCAATTATCATTGATTCATTTTTCTGCATATCGGCAATAGATAGCCTAATGCATTGGTCTAACCTTCGTTCTGCCCAGTATACTTGCATCGATCTATTAACCCTCAAGTACCAATCTTTCCACCCTTTGGTGGTTTTGGGCCAAGATCGGAATGTGTCTTTCCACAAATTCAGAGAGAAATTTTGGGCTCTAAAGGGGATTCTGTTAACCTCTGCATTGATCAGATCGGTTGGATCTAGGTTGCCCATTGGTCCAAGGCATTGGACGTGCGGCTGATCGGTTGGGATAACTAATTTGTTGCGCAGTTCCTAAGGTTATAGAATCCAGAGAACAGAAGAAAGGAAAAATCACCAACTAAATGAATTTGCAAAAAGATCAAAGTAAAAGGTAATGGAAGTGGAGCAAACCGCGGGGACGTCGAAGTTGATGGCCATTGTCTTGAGGAAGGTGGAGGTACGAGCCGGAGACTTGAAGTTAGCGCCAGAGAAGGGTTCTTGTTGGTTGAGGTCGCGCAGTTGTTCGTCGGAGTCGCCGCCGGAGAGAGAGAATGCCAAGGATTGGAGGCTGAAGGTCAAGGCGGTTCAGATGGATATGGTAACTGTTCGCGCGATAATCAGGGGATTGTACAGATGAGTTGATGACAAGTAATCATGACTTGGAAGGGATATCGATACAGGATATTTTAATTCTGAAAATGGCAGCATTATCATGTTAAGATCTTGCCGATGGGTTATTGTTTCGGTATCTTAACCATAATCAAGGCAAGAGTGGTTGGCGATTGTGCGATATTTACTGAAGTGCGTGAATCAAGATTAGATTTGATTGGATTTGATAACAAATCAAGTTTTGGCTTGGAGAATGAGTTACGGTAATCAGGCAAAGGCAAGCATTATCTGGAGTAAATTTCGGAGCATTAATGGTTTTATACTCCGAAATTGGGGGGCATGTGTTGACACCGTTTTTTTATACGTGATAATGATCGGAGTGGACTAATCGGCGAGGGGAAGGTTACTGTGTACTTTGATAGCCGATGAAAGCCAGCTTGTAAAGATGGTTGCCGATAGCTGGTGATGGTCAGTGGAAAGGTTGGTTTAGACTCGGGCGTTGCCGATGAGGTTGGAGGTGTTATTGTCGATGCCGATGAAGGGAGGTTTGAAGACTACTGCCGATGCAACAGTGAGTATGACGATGAAGGAAGGCTTGAAGATTACTGCCGATGCAACAGTGAGTATGACGATGAAGGAAGGCTTGAAGATTACTGCCGATGCAGCAGTGAGTATGCCGATGAAGGAAGACTTGAAGACTACTACCGATGAAACAGGGGATATGCCGATGGGAAGGAAGATGGCGAGATTTTCATCGTAATTAAGGCGGACAGGGAAATAGATAGGAGTTGATTTCCTTTTCTATATTTGTTAGAGTATGGTTCATGTAAGAGTCACGTGTTTCCTTAGATATGGGCTTAGTGTCCTAGTTGTGTTCGGTTGTGTCTCTTTAGATCAGGGTATAAATATGGAGTGAGGGGCAATGTAAGAATATATAGATCAATCAATATCAAAACCAATTTTTACTCCTATTTGCATCTACTTACTTTTCGGCGACTTCGTCAATTTGCATATTTTTCCTTTTTTACTAGTTCTCATTGATTCGGCGAGTTGCATCGTTTCAGTGCGACCTTCGGCGATTCTCGAGTTCCGCGTGAGCACCTCTTGGCCGTGACTTCCGGGCGTATCGCTGTTGTCAGGACCAAAGTGTTCGTATCTTCATCCTTGTCGATTAGCAGGTCAAATCGACTGGCACGCTTTGGATATCGATTCGGGTATTAGCCCTTTGTGTTTGCAGATCCACTTTTGCATCAACAAGTTTGTTTCATGTATAATATTTGTGCACAACAAGCACCCGCGGCAATGTATTCCGCTTCGGCGGTGGACAAAGCCACACTATTTTGTTTCTTGGAGGACCAAGACACAAGTGATCTACCAAGCAAATGGCACCCTCCGGATGTGCTCTTTCTATCAACTTTGCATCCGGCGTAATCCGAATCGGAATAGCCAATTAATTCAAATAAAGCTCCTTTGGGATACCAAAGGCCAATGCTTGGCGTGTGCTTAAGATACCTAAGGATTCTTTTTACGGCAATTAAATGTGTTTTCTTAGGACTAGCTTGAAACCTAGCACACATACACACACTAAACATGATGTCGGGCCTAGATGCGGTTAAATATAACAAGCTACCAATCATAGAACGGTAGAGAGTTTGATCAACCGAGTTACCTCCCTCATCTAGGTCGAGATGTCCATTGGTAGGCATTGGGGTCTTGATTGTCTTACATTCATCCATCTTGAATCTCTTGAGAAGATCTTTTGTGTATTTCTCTTGAGAGATGAAGATGCCTTCTTTCAATTGCTTGACTTGAAAACCAAGAAAGAATGTAAGCTCACCAATCATTGACATCTCGAACTCCTTAGACATCAATTCACCAAATTCTTTGCATAAGTCTTCATTTGATGATCCAAAGATAATATCATCAACATATACTTGACAGATGAAGATATGCCCATCAAGCTTCTTGGTGAATAGTGTGGTGTCGACCTTCCCAATGGTGAAGCCCTTCTCAATAAGGAAATCCCGAAGGCGCTCATACCAAGCTCTTGGGGCTTGCTTAAGCCCATATAGTGCCTTGGACAACCTATAAACATGATTAGGATATCTAGGGTCTTCAAACCCGGGAGGTTGATCAACATAGACTAGTTCATTAATAAAGCCATTTAAGAATGCACTTTTCACATCCATTTGATATAGTTTCATTTCATGATGTGATGCATATGCAAGAAGGATACGGATGGCTTCTAATCTTGCAACCGGTGCAAAGGTTTCTCCAAAATCTAAACCTTCAACTTGAGAGAACCCCTTTGCCACTAGTCTTGCCTTGTTCCTCACAACAACACCTTGATCATCTTGCTTGTTGCGGAACACCCACTTTGTTCCAATCAATCTTGCACCTTTTGGTCGCTCTTCAAGATTCCAAACTTCATTGCGAGTGAAGTTGTTCAACTCTTCATGCATGGCATTGATCCAATCCGGATCTTTTAGAGCTTCTTCTACCTTGGTAGGCTCATAGCAAGAGACAAAAGAGTGATGAGCAATAAATGAGGTAAGTTTTTGAGATCGAGTCATCACCCCCTTTGTTGGACTCCCTATGATGAGATCTTGTGGATGATCTTGTAGGAGAGGTGTATTTCTTCTATTGACCACTTGAGGAGGAGGTTGTGGAGCATCAACATCTTGTGCTTGTACCACCATTTGCTCATGGGAGATATGAGTATCTTCATTTTGTACTCTCCCATCTTTTTCACCGTCTTGTGGTCCATTTGATGAAGAAGGTTGATTAATGACTTGTAAATCATCTTCATCATCTTTTGGCTTGATGTCTCCCACCGGGATATTCTTCATAGCCTCCCTCAATGGTTCATCACCTACATCATCAAGATTCTCATGTGCTCCTTGGGAGCCGTTAGATTCATCAAATTCCACATCATATGTTTCTTCAACCAAGCCGGTGGCATGATTAAATACTCTATATGCTTTGGACTTCAATGAGTAACCAACAAGAAAACCTATATCACAACGCCTTTGAAACTTCCCTAGGTGTTGCCGCTTCTTGTAGATGTAGCACTTGCAACCAAACACCCTAAAGAAGGAGACGTCCGACTTCTTCCCATTGAGCAACTCATACGGTGTCTTGACAAGGAACTTTTGAAGAAATAGGCGGTTGGATGCATAACATGCGGTGTTGATTGCTTCCGCCCATAGAGCTTCGGGGGTGTTGTACTCATCTAGCATTGTCCTTGCAAGAGTGATCAAAGTCCAGTTCTTCCTCTCAACTACACCATTTTGTTGAGGAGTATAGGTTGCGGAGACTTCATGTTTGATTCCAACTTCATCACAATAAGCTTCTATGTTTGTGTTGTCAAATTCTTTGCCATTGTCACTTCTTATCTTCTTGAGCTTCACTTCAAATTCATTTTGTGCTCTCTTGGCAAACTTCTTGAAACAAGATGCAACTTCGGATTTGTCATAAAGGAAGAACACCCATGTATATCTTGAATAGTCATCCACAATCACAAGACAATAGAGATTTCCTCCCAAACTCTTGTATGTTGTTGGTCCAAATAAATCCATGTGTAGGAGTTCTAGCACTCTTGTGGTTGACATGAAAGCTTTGGTTGGATGAGTGTTTGCAACTTGCTTGCCGGCTTGACATGCACTACAAAGCTTGTCCTTCTCAAACTTCACATCCTTCAACCCTCTCACCATTTCGTTCTTCATAAGCTTCTTGAGTGAGCTCATCCCAACATGAGCAAGTCTTCTATGCCATAGCCACCCAAGTGTTGTTTTGGTGAATAGGCAAGTCTTCAAGTTTGCATCTTCGGAGGTGAAGTCAACTAGATATAAGTTATTGTATCTAAATCCATTGAATATCACTTGATTGTCATCTACCTTAGATACAACTACCTCCTTCTCAGTGAACAAGCATTGGAAGCCAAGATCACACAATTGTCCAACGGATAGCAAGTTGAAACTCAATGAAGCAACATAGAGCACATTGGAGATGGAATGATCATTTGATATTGCCACTTTGCCCAATCCTTTAACCTTGCCCTTTGAATTATCTCCAAATGTTATTTTCTCTTGTCCATCTACCTTTTCATCTAGTGAGGTGAACATACGAGGATCACCGGTCATATGTTGAGTGCAACCACTATCAATAACCCAATGACTTCCACCGGTCTTGTAGTTCACCTACACACAATAGATTCAAGCTTTAGGGATCCAAGCTTGTTGAGGGCCCTTCACCTTCTCAACAAGTGACTTAGCCACCCAAATTTTCTTAGGCCTACTCTTATTGGGGGGACCTAAGAACATGACTTTCATCTTTCCACTCGAATCTTTTCTAAGCATATAGTGAGCATTGAAAGCAAAGGGTCTAGCATGCTTGGGCAAGGGTTGTGATGGTGGAGTTTGACACTCATGAGCAAAGTGGCCTTCTTGTCCACACTCAAAACATCTCTTTGGCTTTAGCTTTGGCTTGGATTGTTGGTGTTGAGCTTGAGCCTTCTTCTTCTCTACACTTGCCATATATCCAATGCCACTTCTATCCATCTTCATGATGGTATTCATGAGTAGCTCACTTTAGAGATGCTTGCCTCTTGCAAACTTGCTCAATCCCACCTTGAGATGCTCTTTCTCCATCTTAAGCTTCTTGTTCTCTTCCTTGAGAATATCATTGTTATTCTCCTCCTTGAGTTTCTTGATTTCTTCTTTTAGCTTCTCATTCTCAAGGGTCACCTCTTTGTCATGATCAAGAGTTTCTAGCACAATGGTGTTATGACTTTTCATCTCTTCAAGATCTTTCATGAGCTTCTCATTTTCACTCTTGAGCTTGACATACTCATCATAGTCATTGCACTCAACCACTTGCTTGCCCTTGCTACTAGATCCATGCTCAATGCTTTCATCAATTAAATCATCACATGAGGTAGCTATATCAATCTTAACAACACGGTTAGTAGCATCATGTGGCTCATTTGGTAAGAATTCTTGTACAATAATAAGGGTATCATAATTGATCTTTAGAGTTGCATATTCATCTTTTAGCTTATTGTGACTAGTGATAAGCTCATTGTGCACCCACTCAAGTTTATCATTTTTATCTTTAAGCTCTTTCTTAGAAGATTTGAGCTCCTTGAGTTTGGATGATATAGAATCATTTGTTTCCTTGAGCTCATCATTAGCCTTTTCTAATGTATCACACTTAGCTAAGAGTGAATCATTTTTAGCATCAAGTTTTTCATTTGTAGCTCTACTTTTTCTAATGATCTTGGTATATTTTCTTAGTATTTTGACAAGATCATCATATGTAGGTGAGTCATCATCATTGCTATCACTATTATCATCACTAGCATGTTCATCATCACTACTATCATCACTCTTAGTTACCTTACGTTCACCTTTGGCCATAAGGCATAGGTGTGTAGAAGATGATGGCGATGGTGGCAGTGAAGATGCAAGATCAATAGCAATGGCGGCCACCTTTTCATCGTCACTATCATCATTGAATGATCCACTTGATGAATCAATGTCCGTGAGCCAATCACCGACAATATAGGCCTTGCCACTCTTCTTCTTCTTCTTGTAGAACTCCCTCTTTTTGCTATCTCTCTTCTTGTATGGCTTGTTCTTCTTCTTTTCATCTTCATCACTTGAATCATCTTTCTTACCCTTGTTCTTGAACTTGTCTTTCTTGGGCTTTGTGCATTGATGAGCTAGATGACCAAGTTCGCCACAATTGTAGCAATCCATCTCGGAGATTGGCTTTCTTCTTGAGCTAGTGAAGAACTTCTTCTTCTTGCCATCAAACTTGATGCCACTCTTGTTTAGCCTTTTTAGCATCTTGGTGGTCTTCTTCACCATGAGGGCAAGGCTTTCTTCATCATCTTCATCACTTGAGCTCTCATACTCAAGTCTTGCTTTGCCCTTGTCTTGGCTAGCTTTGAATGCTAAGTCCTTCTCTTTCTTCTTTGTAGAGGATGAGCCATCTTGTGGTGTGATGTGCATGTACATCTCATGAGCATTGATCTTTCCCAAGATTTGTGTCGGTGTAGTGGCGGAAAGATCACCTTGATGTAGCATGGTCACAATGTGCCCATATTTGTCAATGGGGAGGACACTCAAGATTTTTCTCACAACATCGGATGGTGACATTTGAGTGAGTCCAAGCCCATTGACTTCCTCTACAAGAACATTTAATCGAGAATACATCTCATTAGCACTTTCTTTGGGAAACATCTCAAAAGAATTTAGCTTTTTAATCACAAGATGATAGCGTTCCTCATGCTCACTCTTGGTTCCCTCATGGAGTGCACAAACGTCCGACCATAGTGCATGGGCGTCTTTGTGGTTCCTCACACGATTAAACACATCTTTGCAAAGGCCTCTAAAGATGGTGTTGCGAGCCTTTGCATTCCATTTTTCATAATTCACTTCATCGCCTTGAAGTTGTGCGGCATTCCTAGGTGCTGGGAACCCTTGAGAGGCGGCTTTAAGAATTCCAACATCTAGAGCTTCTAAGTAAGCCTCCATGCGGATTTTCCAATATGGAAAATCATCTCCCTCAAAGATAGGAGGAGGTCCATCCCCGTGAGACATCTTGCTCTAAGCGATTAAGCTTAAAAACGTGAGCACGAGGCTCTGATACCAATTGAAAGGATCAAGATGCCCAAGAGGGGGGGGGGGTGAATTGGGCTAATTCTAAATTCTCTTGCAATAATCAAATCCTACGGATAGCCCAATTAACCCCTTGTGCCTAGAAAAGTGTTTATATCAAACTAATGCACAACAACCTCGCAACCTAAGTTCCAAACTTACTCTAGCAAACAATTCTATGGATGTAAAAACAAGTATTGAATTGCTCAAAGTAAATGCTCAAAGTAAGTGCTCAAAGTAAATAGAGAGAGAAAGGAACGCGGCGATGTTTTGCTGAGGTATCGGAGAGTCGCCACTCCCCACTAGTCCTCGTTGGAGCACCCGCGCAAGGGTGTAGCTCCCCCTTGATCCGCGCAAGGATCAAGTGCTCTCTACGGGTTGATTCTTCGACACTCCGTCGCGGCGAATCACCCAAAGCCGCTCACAACTTGAGTTGGGTCACCCACAAGCTCTGCCGGGTGAACACCAAACTCCCGATCACCACCAAGCCGTCTAGGTGATGGCGATCACCAAGAGTAACAAGCACGAACTCTCACTTGACCACGCGAAGCCTAATGAGAAGATGGATGCACACTTTGCTACTCTTGATTTGCTAGTGAGGCTACTCTCTTGGATTCTCAAATCACAAACACCTCACTAGGACCTTGCTCTTCTTGGCACTCACAAACGTGTTTCTCGGCTGTTGGAATGAGCAAAAGATACTCCACTCACGAGTGGAGCTTCTATTTATAAGGCAGCCTGAAAAACGAACCGTTATGAGCTTCTGCGGGATGGCCGGACGCTCCGATCATTTTGACCGGACGCTCCGGTCAGTTCAACCCGCAAATAGTTTTCAAGTGATGACCGGACGCTGTCAGGGTCCGGTCAGTACCGACCGGACGCGTCCGGTCACTCTTGGATGCTTACTGTAAACGACCGGACGCTAGATGCTCAGGGTCCGGTCACCACTGACCGGACGCGTCTGGTCACTCTTTCCCAAGTCTGGACCCTTACTGGAGTCAAACGGACGCTAGCCCTCAGTGTCCGGTCACACGACCTTCCAGCGTCCGGTCACACCAGACTTGATCTTCACGGTCAAATGAACTGACCGGACCCTGCGGCCAGCGTCCGGTCGCACCGGAGCCAGCGTCCGGTCAGTGTTTGACCCTCCATTCACTTCCAACTTTCGAACATATGTGAATGAAGTTTGCTCCAAAGGATCTTAGGCATTCATAGGAGCTACCTAGAGCTAGTTTTAACAAGTGTGCACCACACCTAACTCACTAGACTCAACTAGGTCAAGCTACCCGTTCATACCCCCCTTCATAGTACGGCCAAAGGAAAAACAAAGTCCTAAACTACTCTAAGTGTCTTTCCAACTCCAATTGACACTTAGAACTAGTTATCCTTAACCTTGTCGTCCATCCTTTGAAAACCGAAACGATTTCCATCGTAGGGGCATGACAACCTCGATTGCCCAATCTATCTCCATTACCATGACCTAACTTAATTGTCTCTGCAAAACACACGTTAGTCATAGTAATCTTGTATTGACATTAATCACCGAAATCCAACTAGGGGCCTAGATGCTTTCAAACACTTTGACATTAAGAGAAGGGAATGCAAAAGCTTGTGTAAGGAACTAAAAGCCCTTAAGCAAGCCTTTGATGAGCTCAATGCAACTCATGAGAGGCTAGAGGAAGCCCATGAGAAGCTTGGCAAGGTTCACAAAAGGCTTGAAAAGGCTCATTCCTCCTTGCTTAATGAACATGATAAGAAGAAGCATGTTGAGACTTGCAATGTAGGTTTAACTTGTGATATAATTGATGAATCAATATCTATGCCTATCATTGTTGCTCCCACTAACCCTCCTTGTAGTACTTCTACTTCCACCTCATCTAGTAGTGATGGTTTCTCTTGTGATGCCTCACTAATGGTTGAGAATAAGAATCTCAAGAAGGAGGTCAACAAGCTCACTCACTATCGATGTTTCACCACCGATAACCTACCACGGGGGTACCTAGGGCAGTTTTGTTTGGGCTTCAGCGTATGCAGAACTACGGTAAACACAAGAGACAGTCGATTTATCCTGGTTCAGGCCCTCGACCGTGATCGAGTAATAGCCTTACGTCCAGTCAGCGTTAGCCTTTGCGTTGGATTGATTATGAAGTGTTGTGTTGTTCAAAATCCTATCTCTAGGAATCCTGCCCTCCTTTATATAGTCAGGAGGTTAGAATCCTAGTCGGTTTACAATGAGAGTTCTGTCGATGTTTTACCACCGATAGCCTGCCACGGGGGTACCCGGGGCAGTATTGTTCGGGCTTCAGCGTATTGCAGAACTCGACGGTGAACACAAGAGACAAACGATTTATCCTGGTTCGGACCCTCGATCGTTGATCGAGTAACAGCCCTACGTCCAGTCGGCATTAACCTTTGCGTTGGATTGATCGTGAAGAGTTGTGTTGTACCCTTGTTCTTCTTTCGTCCAGGAGCCCTGCCCTCCTTTATATAGTTAGGAGGCTAGAGTCCTAGTCGGTTTACAATGAGAGTTCCTAGTAGGATTACTAAATAGTACTACTACTAGGATTACAAGGGAAGAATCCTAGTTAGACTAGATCTTCTCTCTCCTTTGTGGGGTATCCTATGGGTCCCGTATCGACAAGCCCCCGAGCACTTCATGGTTGAGCTCTGAAAGTCTCGTTTTGCTCCTTTAGGTTTTGATGAGTAGGAACAAACGTCATCCGAGTGCTTTCTGGAGTGAAACCTTGTAGCGCTTCTTGGGACCTTCGAGTGGTGAGTGCTTTTTTGAAGAAAAAGTACATCCATCTGTTTGTAGCCCTTGAGCCTCTTGCTATTTGGAACAAGGAGCTGGAGGATCTTGTCTTGAAGTTGCTCTGTTTGTTTGAAGTTTTATCAAAAAGAACTCGAATATGGCTCGTTCTGGGTTCTTTTTGTCGTAATGTCTTGAAGTGGTCTGCGTTGAGGAAGTCTTTTGTTGATGTGTGCTTTTTCAAAGAAAAAGTGCACTCACTGAGTGTAGCCCCCGAGCCTCTTGCTATTTGGAACAAAAAGTTGGAGGGTCTTGAATCTTTATGTTGTATTAAAATTTATGTTCTGAAGTAGTTCCTGAGAGTTGGATTATGTCATCATTTGAGTAGTTTTGCGGCATCTTTCCGAAGCAGCCCTTTAGTCTTGGATTAAACCATCATCCGAGTAGTTTCGCAGCATGCAGCTTCCGAGCGTATATCCTTGTTGTTTTGTTTAGGAACAACTCGGATGCGAGGTCTTGGCGTATTCTTTGATAGTCTACTGTTGTCAGATGTAGTTGTATGGTGGTAGCTAAGTGTAAATGCCTTTTGTTCACGGGTTGTACTATGCTGGTATATTCTTCCGAATATGCCCGTCTTCGAGTACTGTTCCTTCTCGCCTGAGTCATCCATTATTGAGTCCTATCTTTTCACTGTGTCCTTTGTTAGTCTTATTTCGTTGGTACTCCTAGTCCATGTGCGCCGCTCCTTTGATCTATAAATACTGTCCCGGAGTGCTTGTTTTCATCCATTGAACATTCTGTTGAAACCTTCGTGGTCATGAACATGGTAGTTTGTGAAGTACAGTAGCCCCCGGGCATATTTTGTAGTTCCTGTGTGTCTTGTCGTAGCTGGAGGAAGTCTTGTGATAGGGATTAGAGGTAGGCTAATCCCGCGACAGCATTGTGCCAGGATATACGTGGCGGTAGTTGGAGGAGGTCTTGTGATGTGGGCTTTGTTCCTTCATCTGGCAGTTCTGGGTTGATCCTCGTCGCCTGTCTTGAGACTATCTGGTGCAGATCAACACCATATCCAGCATCACATCGGTCTTGGGTAGACAGATGCCCGCCGGCCTTCTCTGCTCCATGTTACCTTGCCATGCTACCGATTTCCGCCTTGGATACACTGTGTCCGTCCTTTGAAGAAAATAGTGTAGCTGATGGCGGTTTGTCCTTCTGAGTAGCAATTTGTGACACGTAGTCGTTCCAGAGCCTAGCCGTGTCCGTGTTCCTCTTTGCTACTTTGCTTTTCATGGTACCGAGTTCATTGGGTCTTGTAAGATTTGTAATCTTCTATTTTTGAGGCCGCTTGTAATGGAACGAATCTTGTCTTCTGAGTTGTCTTTTACTTTTCTGCTGTGATCCCTGTCGTTCATGAGATTACTGAGTTCTTTCTTAAATAACCGGGTTCCTTTGTTCCTTGCGAGGTAGCCCTTTCTTTTCTTCTTGGTTTGACGAGTTGTTCTTGTAGCGATCTGATAACCCTGCCATGGTGCTGGACGGATAAGTCTGAAATCTACCCGTTGGTTTGTACCGTTGTGTGGATTTGTGCCCTCCGTCGTTTTAGCTGCGTCGGTAAATGGACTGTTGCGTTCTCACACTGTGTTCTAACGGGCCTTGTGGGCCATTTTTATTATTGAAAAATCTATTTAAAGACCTTCTATCTTCCTTTCCTTTGCTGCCCAGCTCTTGCCTTTAAACCCTAGCTTTCAGAAATCCGCCGCCGTCATCATCGCTGTCACCCGAGCACCACCATCCTAGCTTCATCTTCCCCAGTGCCTTTTTGTTTCTGCTAGTTCATGGGAAAAAAGAAAACCGCAAGCAAGTCCCAGGTGACCTTCATGGATGAGGAGTCATCCCTTTCTTTGATCGAAAACCAGGAATTTGTGGCCATGAGGGCTGCTCAGAAGGTTTGGCCAGCTCCAACAACAAGTGAAGATCAGCTGCGCGAGCTCGTCAGTGATGGCTTGATCCAAAGCAAAGTCATCGCTGAATGGAGAGTTCCGGGCGAGCATCGGGTTCCAGCTCTGGGTCCTGGTGAGATTGTCCTCTTCGTTTCCTTTGTCCACGCCAGACTTTGCCTTCCTGCTTCCGCCTTCCTTCATCAGTTTTTTGGTTATTTTGGGGTTAGTCTGAACCATCTAACCCCTAATGCCATTCTCCATCTTTCCGTTTTCGTTCATCTTTGTGAAGCTTTCCTTGGAATCCCTCTTTCTCTATCTCTTTTTCGCTTTTTCTTTCGTCTGAAACCTCAACCCCGCCATGAAGAAACCAGCGTTCTTGGCGGTTGTGGGATTTAGTTTTGCCAGGGTCTTAAGATTAAGTTTTTTGACTATGACCTGGTCAATTCTGTAAAAGATTGGCGTGCCGAGTGGTTTTACACTCCCAATTTGATCCCTTCCCTTGTCATCCACTCTAGATCTGGTCCTATGGTGAATGACCGATGGGACAAGAAACTTGAGTCACCTGCTGAGATTCAAGTGATCCAGCCACTCCTTGATAGGATTAGTATGCTGAAACAGTAGGGTTTAACCGGCTTCGATATTGTTTTGAGCTTTCTTCGTCGCCGAGTTCAGCCTTTGAAAGAGCGGGAGCACCTTGGCTTCGAGTATTCTGGGGCCGAGGATCCTTCACGCATGGTCCCAGCTCTTGAGCTAACTAGTGAGGAGGTACTCAAGCGTCTCCAGAAGATGCTGAAAGGAGTGAGCATTATTCCTCCTGCTGTCTCCGAGTTCTCTGCCAACAACCCGCCCCCAGCTGTGAGTTGTCTATCTCTTTGTTTGGGCACTTTATGTACTCTCGCTGCATCCATTTTTGCTTAGCTTTTCCTTGTCTTGGTGTTTTATCCTTTTTTGTAGGAGCTTGGGCGGAACTTTGTCGACCCAATCCCTCTTGACGTTCTCCCCGCCGCGGCGGAGACTGTGGAAAAACTTGCTGGAACTTCTGCAACTAGTAAGTCCCAAACCTCTACAGCCCTTCCTGGGGTTTCTTCCAGATTTGTTGATGTATATGAAGAATATGTTCCTCGCCTAGTCCCTCGCGGTCCTCGTAGTGTCCCGAAGAGGGGGCGAATGGATGGGTCTTCATCTGGCCTGCCTGTCTCCAAGAAGCCTCGCAAACCAAGTACTCCCTTAGGTACTCCAGTTGTTGCTAGCATGCTCTTAGGTGAGCACATTTAATACTCTTTGTTCCTTTGTTTTCCTGTTTCTCTCTTGAACCGAGTACTTTTTATTCTTTTTTCAGCAGGTGCTCTGGTTTCCTTGGCTGAGGGAGAGGAGGGTGATGAAGTACCCCTCATCATGCGGCGGTGAGTTGTTTTTCATATTCCTGTTGCATTGAATTTCTCTTCTTTGTCTTGACTTTTAGTCTTGAACTTTTTGAAGTAATCGAACGTCGGGTATGAGTTCTTCTGAGGCTCCCGCGCCGACTTCTTCTGAAGCTCCGGTGTCGAGTTCTTTGGTAGCCTCGGTACCTAGCTCTGCCGCTCCTCCAGCGTAGAGTTCTTCCGCAGCTCCAGCCCCGGCTTCTTCTGTGGCTCCTTTATCTGCTATCCCGCTCCCATCGCCGGGTGGCGGGGATGTTTTCGCCATCGTGGTTCCCCTGCGAGGCCTTCTTTTGGCTTCGCGAAGAAGAAAGTGGTTGGGTGAGTAGATTCTAGCTTCATCTTTTTTGCTTTTATCTTCCTTCTTCTGGTTCTCATCGGTGCTTCCTTTTATCAATTTTCAGTGTTTTGTCTTCTCTCGTCTCTTCATCGACTTCTTCTCAGCCTTCCGCCGTGCCATCGAGCTCTGAGCCTCCGGACTCACAACATACTGTTGATGAAGTTGCTGCGGGGCTTCGGAGCTACCTAGCGAAGTTGCGGACTTGGCCGCCCCGGAGGTGACTGTAGCCGTCGCGTCGGGTCCTTCTGAGGGTTTGGTTTCGGCTTCCCTGGAGGTTGCTTTGGTCGTTCCTTCTTCGCCCCAGCCGGCCTCTCCTTCCCCTTCTCTTGCTTCCGGCGGTCCCTCTTTTTCTGGTGACGTGGTGCAACAGTTCGATGCCACCCATCGGTTATCAGAGCTGACCGTAGCCTGGGGGAGCTTGTCGACCCTCGTGACTTCTTTTGGTGAAAAGCTCCAGGTAAGTTTTACTACCACTCCTCTTTTGCATGCTCGTTTTTCTTCTGTCCTTACGCCTTGTTTTCTCTTTGTCTCTTTTTGCTCAGTCTTTCTCTCGTGATCATTCTGGCTTCTTTTTCTTATCTGAAAATGAGAGAAAGTTGTCTTCTGAGGTGAATGCTCTGAAAGCCGATCTTGACCTCCTCCGGGCTGAGTTGGAGACAGAGCGTCAAATGCACCAAAAGGAGAAGACCCTTCGTGCCCGGGTAGTAGAGACGGAAAAGCAGAGGGATGCCGCGGTGGAATCTGCGAAGAAAGAATGCAAAGGTGCCGCGGGTTCTGCTTGTTTCTTCTTGTATTTTAACTCCTTTTTTCGCTGACTTGTTTTTCAGTGTCTTGTCTAGTTCTCCGAGCTGAAAAGCAGAAGCTCTCGGAGAGTATCAATGAAATAAAGGCTCTTGTCCGCTCTAGTCATAACAAGGCTGAGGAGGTAATTACTCATGCTGAGGAAGAACTTGCCCTTGCTAAGCTGATTAGGCGCAGAGCTGACAGAGATCTTGTGCAGGCCCAAAAAACTATTGAAGGCTTGTCCGGGAAGCTGGCAACGGCTACTGAAAATTGGAACGTTTTGTGGAAATCTTTCCGTTCAGTAGCTGATGTTCTCCAGACTCCAGCAGATGATGGGCAATCTTGGGCTCAGTTCATTCCTCAGATTTCGACTCGTTTCCAAGAGTTCACGAAGAAGTGTGCTCAAGTATGTACCAAGAATGTGCTGGCCTAGGTTCGGGTTCTTGCTCCAGAAGCGCCTCTGTCCAAGATAGCAGAGGAAGCTGATAGTCAAGAATACCTTGATGCTGTTGAGAGGATGGAGCCTGAGGTCGAAGATTTAGCCAGTAGGGTTGTAGACAGTCTTAATATTGATATTTCCCTTCCTGATGACAATGCCTGATCCAATTGACCAGCCTCTTGTAATATTATACTCCTCTTCAAACGAAGATTCTTTATTTTCATTGACGTATTCTTTGCTCGGGTGTGGTCGGAGTTGCTTGACTTGCTGCATACTTTGTCCTATTTTCGTCTCTGCTCTGTAAACAACTCTGCGTGTTATCCTGACGAAATCCCTTGATTTGTCGAGTACTCTTCCTTTCTTGCTCTTTTGTGACCCATCGAGTGCTTTGTCCGCGCTATGACTTGTTAGATATAGATCTTTGTGTTGACAACCTTTCGTCTGCTCTATGCAAAACGACTCGGCATGGAATGTTGTTTTGACAAACTTCGGCATCCGAGTGCTTTTTAGATCTTTGTGTTGACAACCTTTCGTCTACGCTATGCAAAACGACTCAGCATAGAATGTTGTTTTGACAAACTTTGGCATCCGAGTGCTTTTTAGATCTTTGTGTTGACAACTTTTCGTCTGCGCTATGCAAAATGACTCGGCATAGAATGTTGTTTTGACAAACTTCGGCATCCAAGTGCTTTTTTGAGTGGCGCTTGTGCTTTTCTGAGGAAAAAGTATTCCTATCTGGGTGTAGCCCCCGAGCCTCTTGCTTTTCGGAACGAAGAGCTGGAGGGTCTTTTGGAGCTCAATGTCGGTCGACTAGCTTTAGGTGTTAGCTTTTAGCTACCCTCATCGGTGTGCTCAAGCATCTTTTCAGCTATTTTGCTCTCTGCCGGGGTGCTCAGGCATGTTTTCAGCCATTTTGCTTTTTGTTTCGGGTGTTAGCTTCTAGCTACCCTCATCGGCGGGCTCAAGCGTCTTTTCAGCTATTTTGCTCTCGGCCGGGATGCTCAGGCATGTTTTCAGCCATTTTGCTTTTTGTTTCGGGTGTTAGCTTCTGGCTACCCTCATCGGCGGGCTCAAGCGTCTTTTTAGCTATTTTGCTCTCGGCCGGGATGCTCAGGCATGTTTTCAGCCATTTTGCTTTTTGTTTCGGGTGTTAGCTTCTAGCTACCCTCATCGGTGGGCTCAAGCGTCTTTTCAGCTATTTTGCTCTCGGCCGGGATGCTCAGGCATGTTTTCAGCCATTTTGCTTTTTTGTTTCAGGAAAACAACTCGTTGAAAGTCATGACAAGACATGCTGTGGATGAATATCGTCTTTATTGATCATGAATATAAACTAATACATATGTTGTTGAAGAATATTGTCCTTCGTTGATTGTGAACGTTGGTCCCTTGTGGCTTGCATATCTGTTTTTTCTTGAGTTGTTTTTACGCGTAGAATCTTCTGAGCTGGCTGATGTGCCATGTATTGCTGACTTCTCTTCCATCTTCGGTTATTAACTTGTATGTGCCTAGTCTGGTGACTTTTGTGACAATGAACGGTCCTTCCCATGGACTGAGTAGCTTATGTCGTCCGTCAGTCTTTTGTATCCTTCTTAGCACTAAGTCTCCAACTTGTAATGATCGAGGATGGGTACTCTTGTTGTAGTGTCGTCTTAAACCTTGTAGGTATCTAGCTGACTGGAGGGTAGCATTTACTCTGACTTCTTCTGAGCTGTCGAGTTCTAATCTTCTTGTGTGTTCTGCTTCTCCTTCATCGTATTGTTCTATCTTTGGTGATGTCCAGATCAAGTCGGCAGGTAGTACGGCCTCTGACCCGTAAACTAGGAAGAAGGGTGAGTAGCCTGTTGCTCTGCTTATTTGAGTTCGTAGCCCCCATACTACTTTAGGTAATTCTTCAATCCATTTAGACCCATAGTCTACTAGTTCTTCGTATAACCTTGGTTTTAATCCGGCTAGTATGAGTCCATTAGCCCTTTCTACTTGTCCGTTGGCTTCTAGATGTGCAACAGACGCATAGTCTATACTGAAACCACAGTCTTGTGCCTAGCTTTTGAATTCTGTAGCTGTGAAGGGGGAGCCTAGATCCGTGATGATGCGATTGGGCATGCCGAAGCGGTGCATAATGTCTTGGATGAACTCGACTGCTTTGGCTGCGCTGTATTCGTGAGTGGTTTGTATTCAATCCACTTGGTGAACTTGTCAATTGCTACAAATATGTACTCGAAGCTGCCTTTTGCTTTCTTCAGAGGTCCTACTTGATCCAGCCCCCAGCAGGAAAAAGTCCAAGCGAGTGGGATGCAGATAAGATTGTGAGCTGGCACATGGGCTTGTCTTGCAAACATTTGGCAACCTTTGCATTTTCTGACAAGTTCTTCTACGTCTTTCAAAGCTGTTGGCCAGTAAAATCTGGTGCGGAATGCTTTGCCAACCAGTGTTCTTGAAGCGGTATGATTTCCACAGCAACCTGAGTGTATTTCGTCTAGGATTTCTTTGCCTTCTTCAAATGAAACACATTTTAGGAGTACTCCTGATGATGCTGCTCTTCTGTAAAGTCTATCTCCTACTAGAACGTAGTTTTTGCTTCTACGAACAACTTAGGTGGCTTCTGCTTTATCTGCTGGCAATTTATTTTCTTTGATATAGTCGATGAAAACTTGGCTCCATGAAGTATTGATTACCAAGATCTGAACGCTTTTAGCCTGAATTTCAGGGGTTGTCTCACCGGGTTGTTTGATAGAGGGAACTGATAGCTCTTCTATGAATACGTCGGGTGGAACCTTTGCTCTGTCTGATCTGAGCTTGGCGAGGACATCTGCTGCAATGTTGGAATCGCGCAGGACGTGTAGAATTTCTAATCCTTGGAAATGTTTTTCAAGTTTCCGTATTTCAGCACAGTAAGCACCCATGTTTTCTTTGGTGCAATCCCAATCTTTATTGACTTGGTTGATGACTACTGCTGAATCGCCGTATACGAGTAATCTCTTTATTCCGAGGGTAATTGCCACTCGTAACCCATGGATGAGGGCTTCATATTCTGCTTCGTTATTTGTAGCTTGCCACAATATCTGAAGGATGTACTTGAGTTGTTTTCCTTCTAGAGAAATGAGGAGAACGCCTGCGCCGGCTCCGCCTAGTTTGAGTGACCCATCAAAGTACATCTTCCAGTGGTCAAGGATTGTATCTGATAAAGGCTGTTGAATCTCTGTCCACTCAGCCACAAAATCAGCAAGGGCTTGAGATTTGATTGCTTTCCACGGGGTGAAATCGATGTTAAGAGCTCCGAGTTCAACTGCCCACTTTGATATGCGTCCCGTCGCATCTTTGTTGTGTAAGATGTCTCCGAGCGGGAAGTCTGTCACCACTGTGATCCGGTGGCTTTCAAAATAGTGGCAAAGCTTGCATGAAGTGATTAATAGGGCGTAGAGTAGTTTTTGTACATGCGGGTACCGTATTTTTGATTCAGATAATACTTCGCTGATGTAGTATACGGGTCGTTGTACTTTATACATGCGTCCTTCTTCTTCTCTTTCTACGACTGTTGCCGTGCTGACCATAGTAGTAGTCGCCGCAATGTATAGTATCATATCTTCGTCTTTCCTTGGGGGTGTGAGAATTGGTGAGGATGTGAGGTATGCCTTAAGTTTCTTGAAAGCTTCATCGGCCTCTTTTGTCCACTCAAACTTGTCTGTCTTCTTTAGTAGTTTAAAGAAAGGTAACCCCTTTTCACCGAGTTTTGATATGAAATGGTTGAGGGCTGCCATGCATCCTGTTAGTTTCTGCACATCTTTGATACTTCTAGGTGGGCCCATTTCTGTTATAGCTCGAATTTGCTTGGTGCTGGCTTCAATCCCACGCCGACTGACCAAAAATCCGAGTAGTTGTCCTAATGGAACTCCGAATACACATTTATTTGGGTTCAACTTCCATCTCCATCTCTTCAAGTTTTCAAAGGTTTGCTTTAAATTTTCAATCAGAGTGTCTGGGTTCTTTGTTTTTACCACTACATCATCCACGTATGCCTCCGCATTTTCACCGATTTGATCCCCAAGGCAAGTTTGGATAGCTCTTTGGTATGTGGCGCCAGCGTTCTTTAGTCTAAACGACATGGTCTTGTAACAGTAAGCACCGAACGGAGTGATGAAAGACGTCTTGCTCTAGTCTTGTTCTTTTAATGCGATCTGGTGATACCCTGAATAGCAATCAAGAAAGGATAATAGTGCAACCTGCTGTTGAGTTGACTATCTAGTCAATGCGTGGTAGCCCGAACGGATCTTTTGGGCAATGTTTGTTGAGATCTGTGTAGTCGACGCACATGCGCCACTCGTCCGTGTTCTTCTTTTGCATAAGGACCGGGTTTGCTAGCCAGTCTGGATGAAGGATTTCTCTGATGAATCCGGCTGCCATTAGTTTTGTGATTTCCTTTTTAATCGCTGCCTTTTTGTCAGGTGAGAATCGTTGTAGCCGTTGCTTTATAGGCTTGGAGCTTTCATTAACATCAATTCTGTGCTCAGCCAACTCTCTTGGGACACCTGGCATGTCGGCTGGCTTCCAAGCGAAGATATCTTTGTTGTCCCGAAGAAAGTTGGTGAGCGTGAGTTCCTATTTTGCCAAGAGGTGAGCACTGATGGTTGCTGTCTTGGAGGTATCGCCAGTACCTAGGTCGATCTGCTTGACGTCGGCTTCTTTCGATGGCGTGATGATGCTGGGCTTTTTAGCTGGTATTTCTAATTCTTCTTGGCTCATCTCTGTAGCAATTGTGGCTATTTCTTTTCTACTTTGATCATCTTGTGCTTTGGCTGCAATCTGGATTGCTTGAACATCGCAGTCAAAAGCGCGTTTCAAGTCACTTCGGAGGGAAAGTACTCCATTAGGTCCTGGCATCTTGAGCAGCAAATACGGGTAATGCGGTATCGCCATGAATTTTGCTAGTGCCGGTCGTCTGAGAATTGCGTGGTATGATGACTCAAAGTCCGCCACCTCAAATTTGATGAATTCTGTACGGTAGTTTGAGGGTGTTCCAAAAGTGACTGGTAGAGTAATTTGTCCAAGCGGCATGGCTGCTTTGCTGGGTACTATTCTGTAAAAAGGTGTGCTTGTTGGTGTGATCATCCCGGCGAGTTGTGGTCCCATCTTTCTTAGTGTTTCCGAAAAGATGATGTTGAGTCTGGCTCCCCGGTCGATTAGTACTTTGGTGATAGTCATACCGGCAATAGTTGGGTCTAGAACTAGTGGGTAATGGCCTGCGTTCCCTACACTAGTCCATTGGTCTTCTCTTGAAAATTAGATTGGATATTGTGACCAATTGAGATATCTTGGTGTAGCCGGTTCTGCTGTCATGATAGTCCGCAGTGCTAGTTTTTCTTGATGTTTGCTTCTGCAATCTGGAGCCCCTGAGAAGATCATTGCTACCGTTCCCCTGGGTTTTTGGAATCCTTTGTCCTCGTGATTGTCTTCATCTTTTTTCTGATTGTCCTCTTTGGTGTTCTCCTTACTATCTTTTCTTATGTATCGATCATTGAAAGTGTAGCAATTTCTGATGGTGTGCCTCCCATTAGGGTGCAATGGGCAACGTATGTTTTCAATGTCATCATATCTTCTGGGTTTGGAAAACTTCTTTGATTTGTCAGCCATTGCCTTGTCTGGTCTACGTTTTCTTTCTTGATGTATACTATTTCAATGATTTTGCTTGTCCGGGTTGTCCTGGTTGCTTCTATCCGGGAACCTCTCTCGTGTTTTTTCTTCTGCAGTAATCATCTTTTCCACTGTTCGCCTGAATTCTTCATTGTTTCTCGGATTTTCTTTGCAGAAATCTTGAAATTGCCACCTAGCCATGATTCCATGAGAGAAAGCTTCAATTACTTCTCGTTCGGTGATGTCATGCACTTGAGCCCGTAGTTCGCCAAATCATCGATAGTAATTTCTGAGACTTTCGCCTCCCTTTTGCTTGAGTCCTTTCAATTCTACATGAGTGATTGGGTGTGTAATGATTCCTGCGAAATTTTCACAAAAAGCTCTTTGCAAGTCCTCCCAATTTCTGATAGATCCTGGATTTAATTTGTCGAACCATTGGAGGGGCATAGTTTCTAGTGCCATGGGAAAGAATAGGGTTTTAATATCGTCGTCTCCTCCGGCTAGTTCAATTGATTGTGAATATATTATGAGCCATTGCCTTGGTTCAGTTTTGCCATCATACTTGGAGTGATTAGACGGTTTGAATTTGTGAGGTAATCGTACTGATGCAAGCCTATTCGCAAAACAGGGGAATCTGTCGTGCGTTCTGGCTTCTTTGAATTCGGATTCGGCACCTCCTTCTGGCCAAGCGTTGTTTTGATGGGAATAAGTCTGCGAGGCTGTCTGGGTAGGCACCCTACTCCTGGTCTTCCTTGGTTGTTCAAATTGGTGGCCTTGATTATGTTCCTTCCTACTTTCTCCGTTATGGCTTCCACCTGGCCCAAGTCTTTCGAAAGCGGACTTCTTTTGATTTTGATCTTCTTGCCTGTGGGTTGTTGACCTGGCGGGCAGTCTCGATCGGGCTCTCTCTTCATGCATTCTTGGGATCGTCGATCGAAGCAAGTCCTGGAGCTGTTCATACTTCTCTCTAGGATGCGAAGTTGCCCTGAGTTCTTCTAATGCTTCTCGAATCTTATCGTAAGGCGTATTTGTCGTGCGTCTTTCTTCGACTTCTTGTTGTGATTTTCTTCTGTCGTATTCAGCCAAATCTGACTCGTATCTGATCCAGGCTTCCCTGTGCTGCCTAGCACGGTGTTGGCGCCCTTGCTTCAACTTGTTTTTCCTTTCTCTAGCCTGTTTCTGACTCTCGGTTTCTCCATCGTAGCCTATGAGTACTTCCCATGCGTGAGCCATTCTGTTATTGGTGTTAGTCTTCATACTATCGGAGTTGCTGATGACTTTAGTAGACGCCTCGATGTCGCAGATCGAGTCTCCTTCTTGGTAAGGTAGAATAGTTGTTGTTGTTGTGCCGACTAGTTGGGTTCCGCTATCTTCAGGAACAGAACCTGGCCAGTGGATGATACAGTCTTGCGATGTTATCATTAGCACGAGACCCTCCTAGGCTCCTGTCAGTGGTATCCCAAGCATTGGATTGAAAGACCTTTTGAACTGTCCCTGATAGGATTTTGCCGTGTTGTCGAGCCCAAATAGAAAAGAACTCAATTTTTTGAAAGAACTCTGAGGGTAATCTGAGTTGTTTTGGGTTGTACTCTGGAATCCTGCCAAAAAAGAACTCGGTTTCTTAAAAGCACTCGAATAAGACTTCACCTTGGACATGGAACTTGAGTTTGAGTCGGATGCGCGTAGTCGTGAAATCTTATTCGAATCGGATATTATGAGCTGCGCGAATCTTCTGGTGAGCTGATCTGTCGTAGTTGTCGAAATAGGAAATTCTTCATGATGATCCGGATCTTTGAGGAGATGGCTTTGAAGCTTGCCATAGTTATCCGCCTCACAGATCCATGAGCCGAAGATGAAAGTTGATCACGTCGGGAAGATCATGTTATCGAGGTCCATCGAGCTCTCGGATGCAAAGTCGTCGAAAACCCCTACCTGGCGCGCCAGCTGTCGATGTTTTACCACCGATAGCCTGCCACGGGGGTACCCAGGGCAGTATTGTTCGGGCTTCAGCGTATTGCAAAACTCGACGGTGAACGCAAGAGACAAACAATTTATCCTGGTTCGGACCCTCGATCGTTGATCGAGTAACAGCCCTACGTCCAGTTGGCATTAGCCTTTGCGTTGGATTGATCGTGAAGAGTTGTGTTGTACCCTTGTTCTTCTTTCGTCCAGGAGCCCTGCCCTCCTTTATATAGTCAGGAGGCCAGAGTCCTAGTCGGTTTACAATGAAAGTTCCTAGTAGGATTACTGAATAGTACTACTACTAGGATTACAAGGGAAGAATCCTAGTTAGACTAGATCTTCTCTCTCCTTTGTGGGATATCTTGTGGGTCCCGTATCGACAAGTTCCTAGTAGGATTATAGAATAATACTACTTCTAAGATTACATGGGAAGAATCCTAGTTAGACTAGATCTTTTCCCTCCCTTGTGGGGTATCCCATGGGTCCCACACCGACAAGCCCCCAAGCACTTCATGGTTGAGCTCTGGAAGCCTCGTCTTGTTCCATTAGGTCTTGTCGAGCAGGAACAAGCGTCGTCTGAGTGCTTTCTTGAGTGAAACCATGTAGCGCTTCATGAGTTCTTCGCGTGGAGTGTACCTTTTTGAAGAAAAAAGTACTCCCATTTAGGTGTAGCCCCCTGAGCCTCTTGCTGTTTGGCACAAGGAGCTGGAGGGTCTTCTCTTGAAATCGCTCTGATTCTTCATCGAAGGGCTCCTGAGCATATACCCAGGGTTCTTTGTCAAAAGGAGCTCGGATATAGCTATGTACGGGTTCTTTTTGTCGTGTGGCCTTGAAGTGGTCTGTTTTGAAGAAGTCTTCTGAGTGATGTGCATTTTTTAAGGAAAAAGTACACTCACTGAGTGTAGCCCCTGAGCCTCTTGCTATTTGGAACAAAAAGTTGGAGGGTCTTGAATCTTATGTTTTTTTGAAAAACTGTTGTCTTGAGGAAGTCTTCTGAGTGATGTGCGCTTTTTTAAAGGAAAAAGTGCACTCATTGAGTGTAGCCCCCGAGCCTCTTGCTAGTTTCTTTTATCCAAAAAGAACTTGGATACAGGTTCTTGGCATGTTCTCTAGTAGTCTGCTGTTGTCAGATGTAGTTGTATGGTGGTGGTTGATAATAAATGTTGTTTGTTTATGAGTTGCATAGTGTTGGTATATTCTTCCGAATATGCTCAGTTCTTGATACTGCTCCTTCACGCCTAAGTCCTCTTTCATTGAATTCTATCTTTTCACTGTGTCCTTTGTTAGGTTTATTCCATTGGTGCTCCCGGTCCATGTGCACCGCTTCTTTGGCCTATAAATATCCTTCTTGTGTGTTGTTTTGATTCATCGAGTGTTTTGTTGCGTGGTCTGAAATTTTTGTAGTCATGAATATGGTAGTTTGTGAAGTAGAGCAGCCTCCGGGCGTATTTTGTAGTTCTTGTGTATCTTGCTATAGCTGGAGTGAGTCTTGTGATAGGGATTAGAGGTAGACTAATCCCGCAGCAGCATTGTACTTGGAAGTACGTGGCAGTAGTTGGAGGGAGTCTTATGACGTGGGATACGTTCCTTCATGTGGTAGTTCTGGGTTGATCCTCGTCGCCTACCCTGAGATTGTCCGGTGCAGATCAACACCATATCCAGGATCACATCGGACTTGGGTAGACAGATGCCTATCGGCCTTCTCTGCTCCATGTTGTCCCGCCATGCTACTGATTTCCGCCTTGGATGCACTGCGTCCGTCCTTTGAAGAAAACAGTGTAGCCGAGTGCGGTTTGTTCTACCAAGTAGCAATTTAGAACACGTAGTCGTTCCAGAGCCTAGTTGTGTTCGGGTTCCTCTTTGCTACATTGCTTGTCGTAGTACCGAGTTCAGTTGGGTCTTGTAAGATGTGTAATCTTCTATTTTTTGAAACCATTTATAATGGAAAGAATCTTGTCTTTTGAGTTGTCATTCTTTATTCTCCTGATGTCCCAGTTGTTTATGAGATTCCTAAGTTCTTTCTATAAGGATCGGGTTGTTGCGTTCCTTGTGAGGTAACCCTTCTTTGCTTCATGGTTGATGAGTTCTTTTTGTAGCAATATGATAACTCCACCGTGGTGTTGGATGGATAAGTCTGAAATCTGCCCATTGAACTATACCGTTGTGTGGATTTGTGCCATCCGTCATTTTAGCTGTGTTAGTAAATGGACCGTTGCGTCCTCATGCCATGTTAAAATGGGCATGGTGGGCCATGTTTTTACTGGTGTAAAATCTATTTAAGGGCCTTTCCTCTTCTTTTTCTTTACTGCCCTGATTTTCCCTTGAAACCCTAGTCTTCAAGCTTCCGCCACCACCATTGTTGCCGTCATCTGAGCGCTGCCGTTCGAATCATCATTGCCTCCTAGTTCTTTGTTGCTCTCGCTAGTATATGGGTAGGAAGAAATCAGCGAGCAAGTCCCAAGCAACCTTTGTAGACGAGGAGGCATCACTTTCTATGATTGAGAATCAAGAGTTTATGGCCATGAGGGCTGCTTAGAAGATTTGGCTAGCTTCGATGATGACTGAAGATCAGCTTCGCGAGCTTGTTAGCGATGGTCTAATTTAGAGCAAGGACATTGCTGATTGGAGAGCTCCAGGCGAGCATCGGGTCCCTACTCCAGGTCCTGGTGACATTATTCTTTTCGTCTCCATTATCCATGTCGGACTCTGCCTTCCTGCTTCTGCTTTTCTTCACCGATTTCTCAACTATTTTGGGATTAGCCTGAACCATCTTGCTTCCAATGCTATCCTTCATCTTTCTGTTTTCGTTCATCTTTGTGAAACTTTCCTTGGAATTCCTCCTTCTCTTTCTCTCTTTTGTTACTTCTTTCGTCTGAAGCCACAACCCCGCCGCGATGACACCAATGTTCTTGGTGGCTGCGGGATTCAGTTTCGCTAGGGTCTTAAGAGCAAATTCTTTGACTATAACCTGGTTGATTTTGTGAGGGATTGGCATGCCGACTGGTTTTATGCCGCCAATTTGATTCCTTCTCTTTTCATTCATTCTGGATCTGGTCCCTTGGTTAATGACCGATGGGAAAAGAACCCCCTGACAATGGATGAGAGCCAAGCGATCAAGCTGTTTCTTGAGAGGATATATACTCTGAAGCAGCATGGCTTAACCGGCTTTGGTATCGTCTCTAGTTTTCTTTGCTGTTGTGTTTAGCCTCTGAAGGAGCGGGAGAATTTTGGGTTTGAGTACTCTGGGTGGAGGACCCTTCTCGTATGGTCCCTGCCCTTGAGTTAACTGATGAGGAGGTGCTCAAGTGTCTTCAGAAGATGCTGAAAGGAGTAAGCGTCGTCCCGCTTGCTGTCCTTGAGTATAGTGCTAACAACCCGCCTCTTGCTGTGAGTTGTTTTTTCTTATGTGGGTACTTTTTATATTTCTTTTATTGTCTCCACTTTTTGCTTAGTCTTCCTTATCTTGTTGTTTTACTCTTTTATAGGAATTGGGGCGTAATTTCGCTGATCTGATTCCCATTGATGATTGCTCTGCAAATGTGGAGGCTAGGGATAGTCTTGCTGGGGCATCCTTGACCAGTAAGTTTTAAACCACCACAATATTTCCTGGCGTTTCTTCAGCAAACCTTGATGTATATGTAGAGTATGTTCCTCGTCCAGTTCCTCGAGCTCCTCGTACTATCGGAAAGAGGGGGCGAGCAGATAGTTCTTCTTCTGCTCTATCTGCTGCCAAGAAGTCTCGCCAGTCGAGTACTCATCCAGGTACTCTAGTTGTAGCTAGCATGCTCTTAGGTGAGCATATTAATACGCTCTGTCCTTTCGTTGTTTGTTTTTAACTTTGGCCGAGTACTTTTGTCCTTTTTTAGCTGGTGCTATGGTGGCCTTGGTCGAGAGTGAGGAAGAAGAGGATGACGATGCCGCCCTTGTTACTCATCGGTGAGTTGTTTTCTTGTTTTCCTGTTGTTGAACCCCTCTTTTTGTTTTGACTTTGGTCTTGTTCTCTTGTAGTAAGCGGTCATCGGGTTCGAGTTCTTCTGGGGCTCTAGTACTGGCCGTGCTGCTCCTATCACAAGGTGGCGGTGATGTTTTTGCCGCTATAGTTCCCCCTCTTAGGTCCTCTGTTGGTTTTCTGAAGAAGAGGGTAGCTGAGTGAGTGATTCCTTGTTATGCTTCTTTGCTTCTGTTTTCTTTTTCCTGACTCATATTCTTATCGTTGAGTTTTCTTATCATCTTGTAGACCCTTGCCTTCTCTTACTCCTTAGCCGCCCTCTTGTTAGTCCTCTGGTGCACCCCCGCGTACTGAGTCAAAGGACTCGGAAAGTATGGTTGGTGAGGTGGCTGTGAGGGATATGGGCCCCCTGGTGATCATGCTACTTCGGATCTGCTAACTTGTGGGTGACCATGGCCATGGGGGTGTATCCATCTGAGGAGGTAGCCGAGGCTTCCTAGGATATGGCCCTAGTTTTGCCTTCTTTGCCTGCGCCGGCTTCTCCTTCTGCCTCTCTTGGTACCGGTGCTCCGCGTTTGGATGATGATGTGTTGCATCAATTTGATGCTACTCATCAGTTGTCAGAGCTGACCACTGCCTGGGGACCTTGGCGACCTTTGTGACTTCTTTTGGGGAAAAGCTCCAGGTAAGTTTTTCTGAAGTTCTTTCTTTGGATGTTCGTCTTTCTTCTGTCCTTATGTCTTGTTTTTCTCTCTTTTTGCTTAGTCTTTTTCTCATGATCATACCAGCTTCTTTTTCTCGTCTGAAACCGAGAAAAAGTTATCTTCTGAGGTGAGTACCCTAAAGGCAGAGCTTGACCTCTGTTGGGCCGAGTTGGAGACCGAGCGTCAGACGCATCAGGAGGAGGAGAAGGCTCTCCGTGCCTAGGTGGTTGAGGTAGAAAAGCAGAGGGATGCAGCTACCTAGGAGGCCTTGAAAAATGTGGAGGCCATGAGGAAAGAGTGCACTAGTATTGCGAGTTCTTTTTTGTTTCCTTTTGTATTCAAATTTGCCTTTCTGCTGACTTGTTTTTTGTTGTCTGGTCTAGCTCTTCGAGTTGAAAAGCAGAAGCTCTCGGAGGGTATCGAGGAGATGAAAACACTTGTTCATACTAACCACAATAGGTCTGAGGAGGTAATTACTCGAGCTGAAGAAGAACTCGTGCTTGCTAAGTTGATTAGGCGTGGAGCTAACAGGGATCTTGTGCAGGCCCAAAAAACTATCGAAATCTTGTCTGGCAAGTTGGCAACAGCTACTAAGAACTGGAATGCTTTATGGAAATCCTTTCGGTTAGTAGCCGGTCTTCCCTAGACTTTAGTGGATGATGGTCAATCTTGGGCTCAGTTTATTCCCTAAGTGCTGACCCATTTCCAGGAGTTCGTGAAGAGGTGCGCCCAACTGTGTACCAGAAATGTTATTGCCTAGGTCCAAGTTCTTTCTCTGGAGTTTCCTTTATCCAAGGTTGCTGATGAAGCTGAGAGTCAAGAATATCTAGATGCTGTTGAGAAGGTGGAGCCTAAGGTCGAAGATTTAGCCAGGAGGATTGTTGATAATCTTAACATTGATATTTCTTCTCCTAATGATAATGCTTGATGTAATTGACCTTTGTACTCCAGCTTCTGTAATAGAACACTAAACTTCTTTTTGAATGAAGATTGAATGAAGATTCTTTATTTTTTTGTTGATGTCTTCTTTGCCTGTATTTCTTCATCTTGTAAACAACCCAGTTTAGGTAGATCGTTGTCTTGACAAACTTTCTTGATCTGTTGAGTGCTTTTCTGGCTTTTGTTTGTGCCATGTAAACAACTCGGTATATGTAGATTGTTGTCTTAACAAACTTTGTGTTCTTGTTAGTACTTAAAAGACTTAGGACCGGCGATCTCAAGTATCTTTAGCTTCTTCTTTTCGGCTTAACTCAGGATGTGGTCAGCATCTGGTCCTTTCCCTGGTTGCAAAAACATCCTAGGATCGACAAGCCCCCGAGCACTTCCTAGTTGAGTTATGGAGCCTCGTCTTGTTCCTTCAGGTCCTGTCGAGTAGGTACAAGCGTTATCTGAGTGCTTTCCTGAGCGAAACCATGTAGCGCTTCTTGGGATCTTCTGATTGTAGCCCCCGAGCCTCTTGCTATTTGGAACAAGGAACTGGAGGGTCTTGTCTTGAAATTGCTCTGATTTATTCTCAGGCTTAGTTTTAGTCATTTTGCTTTTTGGTTCGGGTGTTAGCTTATTAGCTACCCTTATCGGTGGGCTCAAGCATCTTTTCAGCTCTTTTGCTCTCGACCGATATGCTTAGGCGTATTTTCAGCCATTTTGCTTTTTGGTTCGGGTGTTAGCTTATTAGCTACCCTCATCGGCAGGCTCAAACATCTTTTTAGCTCTTTTGCTCTCGGCCAGTATGCTCAGGCGTATTTTCAACCATTTTGCTTTTTGGTTCGGGTGTTAGCTTATTAGCTACCCTCATCAGCGGGCTCAAGCATCTTTTCAGCTCTTTTGCTCTCGGCCGGTATGCTCAGGCGTATTTTTAGCCATTTTGCTTTTTGGTTTGGGTGTTAGCTTATTAGCTACCCTCATTGACAGGTTCAAGCATCTTTTCAGCTCTTTTGCTCTCGGCCGGTATGCTCAGGCGTATTTTCAGTCATTTTGCTTTTTGGTTCGGGTGTTAGCTTATTAGCTACCCTCATCGGCGGGCTCAAGCATCTTTTCAGCTCTTTTGCTCTCGTCCGGTATGCTCATTCGAAACAACTCGGGGAAAGCCATAATAAGACATATGTTGTCGAGAAAGAACCATCTTTATTGATCATGAACATTGATAAGTCATAATAGTACATATGTTGTCGAGGAGCACCATCTTTATTGATCATGAACATTGATCTCTTGTGGCTTGTATATATATTCTTCCTTGAGTTGTTTTCATGCGTAGAATCTTCTTAGCTGGCTGATGTGCCATGTATTGTTGACTTCTTTTTCGTCTTCAGTTATCAACTTGTATGTGCCTAGTCCGGTGACTTTTGTGACGATAAAAGGACCTTCCCATGGACTGAGTAGTTTATGGCGTCCGTCAGTTTTTTGTATTCTTCTTAGTACTAGGTCTCCGACTTATAGTGATCGAGGCTGTGTATTCTTGTTGTAGTGGCGTCTTAATCCTTGGAGGTATCTTGCTGATTGAAGGGTAGTGTTTACTCTGATTTCTTCTGTACTGTCGAGTTCTAATCTTCGGGTGTGTTCTACTTCTCCTTCGTCATATTGTTCTATCCTTGGTGACATTCAGATCAAGTCGGCAGGTAGTATGGCTTCTGATCTGTAAACTAGGAAGAAAGGTGAGTATCCGGTGGTTCTGCTTATTTGAGTTCGTAGCCCCCATATGACCTTGGGTAATTCTTCAATCCATTTTGATCCATAGTCCACTAGTTCTTCATACAATCTTGGTTTTAATCCGGCTAGTATGAGTCCATTAGCCCTTTCTACCTGTCTGTTGGCCTCTGGATGTGCGACTGATGCATAATCTATGCTGAAGCCATAGTCCTATGCCCAACTTTGGAATTCTATGGCTGTGAAGGGAGAACCCAAATCTGTGATGATTCGATTGGGCATACCGAAGCGGTGCATAATGTCTTAGATGAACTCGACTGCTTTGGCTGCGCTGTATTTTTTGAGTGGTTTGTATTCAATCCACTTGGTGAACTTGTCAATTGCTATGAAGATGTACTCGAAACCGCCTTTTGCTTTCTTGAGAGGTCCTACTTGATCTAGCCCCCAGCAGGAGAAGGGCCAAGCGGGTGGGATGCAGATGAGATTGTGTGCTGGCACATGAGCTTGTCTTGCGAACATTTGACAACCTTTGCATTTTCTGACAAGTTCTTCTGCGTCTTTCAAAGCGGTTGGCCAGTAGAACCCGGTATAGAATGCCTTGCTGACCAGTGTTCTTGAGGCGGTAAGATTTCCACAGCAACCAGAGTGTATTTTGTCTAGGATCTCTTTGCCCTCTTCAAATGAGACACATTTTAGGAGTACTCCTGATGACGCGGCTCTTCTGTAGAGCTTGTCCCCTACTAGGACATAGTTCTTGCTTCTGCGAACAACTCGGGCAGCTTCCTCTTTATCCGCTGGCAACTTATTCTCTTTGATGTAATCAATAAAAACCTGGGTCCATGAAGTGGTGATTACTAAAATCTGGGTGCCTTTAGCTGAGATTTCAGGGGTTATCTCACCGGGTTATTTGATAGAGGGAGCTGATAACTCCTCTATGAATACACCGGGTGGGACCTTCGCCCTATCCGATCCAAGCTTGGCGAGGACAGTCTGCCGCAATATTAGAATCGCGCAGGATATGTAGAATTTCTAATCCTTGAAAATGTTTTTCTAGCTTTCGTATTTCAGCATAGTAAGTGCCCATGTTTTCTTTGGTGCAGTCCTAATCTTTGTTGACTTGATTGATGACTACTGCCGAATCGCCGTATACGAGTAAACGCTTGATTCCGAGGGTAATTGCCACTCGTAGCCCGTGGATGAGGGCTTCGTATTCTGCTTCATTGTTTGTAGCTTGCCATAATATCTGAAGGACATACTTGAGTTGTTTTCCATCTAGAGAAATGAGGAGAACGCCTATACCGGTTCCGCCTAGCTTGAGTGATCCATCAAAGTACATCTTCCAATGATCAAGGATGGTATTTGACATAGGTTATTGAATTTCTGTCCACTCGGCAACAAAATCGGCCAGGGCTTGAGATTTAATTGCCTTCCGTGGGGTGAAATCGATATTGAAAGCACCAAGTTCAACTGCCCACTTAGATATGCGCCCTGTTGCGTCTCTATTATGTAGGATGTCTCCAAGTGGGAAATCTGTCACCACGGTAATCTTGTGGCTTTCAAAATAGTGGCGAAGCTTGCGTGAAGTGATCAAGAGGGCATAGAGTAGTTTTTGCACATGCAGGTACTAGATTTTTTATTCTGATAGTACTTCACTGATGTAGTATATGGGGCATTGTACTTTATATACACGCCCTTCTTCTTCTCTTTCTACGACAATAGCTGTGCTAATCACAGTAGAAGTTGCCGCAATGTACAATATCATGTCTTCGTATTTCTTTGGAGGTGTGAGAATGGCGAGGAGGTGAGGTATGCCTTGAGCTTCTTGAAAGCTTCATTGGCTTCTTCTGTCCACTCGAACTTGTCTGTCTTCTTTAGTAGTTTAAAGAAAGGTAACCCTTTTTCGCCCAGTCTTGATATGAAACAATTGAGGGCCGCCATACAGCCTGTTAGTTTGTGCACATCTTTGACACTTCGAGGAGGGCCCATCTCTGAGATGGCTCGAATTTGCTTGGCACTGGCTTTGATTCCACGATGACTGACCAAGAATCCGAGTAGTTGTCCCGAAGGAACTCGGAATACACACTTGTTTGGGTTCAATTTCCACCTCCATCTTTTCAGGTTTTCGAATGTTTGCTTTAAGTCTTCAATTAGTGTATCCAGGTTCTTTGTCTTTACTACTACGTCATCCACGTATGCCTCTATGTCTTCGCCGATCTGATCACCAAGGCACGTTTGGATAGCTCTTTGGTAAGTGGCACCAGCATTCTTGAGTCCAAATGACATGGTTTTGTAGCAGTAGGCACCGAATGGAGTGATGAAAGATGTCTTGCTCTAGTCTTGTTCCTTTAATGCGATCTGGTGATATCCTAAATAGCAATCAAGGAAGGATAATAGGGTAGGTCTTGCTGTTGAATCAACTATCTGATCAATGCGTGGTAGCCCGAACAGATCTTTCGGGTAGTGTTTGTTGAGATCTGTGTAGTCGACACACATGCGCCACTCGTCCGTATTCTTTTTCTGTACTAGAACAGGGTTTGCTAGCCAATCTAGATGGAGGATTTCTTTGATGAATCCGGCTGCCATTAGCTTTATGATTTCTTTTTTAATTGATGCCTTCTTGTTGGGTGAGAATCGTCGTAGTCGTTGCTTCATAGGCTTGGAGCCTTCATTGATATCAATTATGTGCTCAGCCAACTCTCTTAGGACACCTGGCATGTCGGTAGGCTTCCAAGCGAAGATATCTTTGTTGTCCCAAAGAAAGTTGGTGAGCGCGAGTTCCTGATTTTGCCAAGAGGTGGGCACTGATGGTTGCCATTTTGGAGGGATCACCGGTGCCTAGGTCGATTTGCTTGACGTCGTCTTCTTTTGGTGGTGCGAGGATGCTGGGTTTTTTAGCCGATATCTCTAGCTCTTCTAGGCTCATTTCTGCTGCTGATAGTGGCAATTTCTTTTCTTCCAGTCGGCTGGCTTGTGCTTTTGCTACAATTTGGATTGCCTGAACATCGCAGTCAAAAGTGCGCTTCAAATCACTCCAAAGAGAAAGGACACCATTAGGCCCTAGCATCTTAAGCAACAGGTATGGATAATGCGGTATCGCTATGAATTTTGCTAGTGCTGGGCGCCCGAGGATTGCAGTGATATGATGAATCGAAGTCTGTAACTTCAAACTTGATGAACTCTATACGGTAGTTCAAGGGAGTCCCAAAAGTAATTGGTAGAGTGATTTGTCCAAGTGGCATAGCTGCCTTGCTAGGTACTATTCCATAAAAAGGGGTGCTTGTTGGTGTAATCATCTCGTCGAGTTGTAGTCCCATCTTCCTTAGTGTCTCTGAAAAGATAATGTTGAGTCCGGCTCCCACATCAATTAGTACTTCAGTGACAGTCATGCCAGTGATAGTTGGATCTAGAACCAGTGGGTAATGGCCCGCGTTTCCTATGCTAGTCCATTGGTCTTCTCTTGAAAATTGGATTGGATATTGTGACCAATTGAGATATCTTGGAGTAGCCGGTTCTGCTGCCATGATGGTTCATAGAGCTAGCTTTTCTTGATGTTTACTTCTGGAATCTAGGGCTCCAGCGAAGATTACTGCTACTGTCCCCCTGGATTTTTGGAATCCTTTGCCTTCATGGTTGTCTTCATCCTTTTTCTGATTGTCTTCCTTAGTGTTTACCTTATTATCTTTTCTCGTGTATCGCTCGTTGAAAGTGTAGCAATTTCCAAGTGGTGTGATTTCCTTTAGGATGCAAAATGCAACATATGTTTTCAATATTGTCATACTCTCTGGGTTTGGAAAACTTTCTTGATTTATCAGCCATCACCACGGTGTTGTCAAGTCCACTGTTTTCTTTCCTGATGTCTGACATTTCGATGATTTCGCTTGTTCGGGTAGTCTTGATTGTTTTTATCCGGGAACCTTTCTCGTGTCTTTTCCTCTACAGTAATCATCTTTTCTACCGTGTGTCTGAATTCTTCATTGCTTCTCGGGTTTTCTTTGCAGAAGTCTTGAAATTGCCACCTAGCCATAATTCCGTGAGAGAAAGCTTCGATTACTTCCTGTTCTGTGATGTCATGTACTTGAGCACGTAGTTCGCCAAATCGTCGATAGTAATTTCTGAGAGTTTCGCCTCCTTTCTGCTTGAGTTCTTTTAATTCTGCGTGGGTGATGGGGTGCGTGATGATCCCCGTGAAATTTCCACAAAAAACTCTTTGCAAGTCTTCCCAATTTCTGATTGACCCTAGGATTTAATTTGTAGAACTATTGGAGGGGCATGGTTTCCAATGCCATGGGAAAGAATAATGTCTTGATATCGTCGTCTCCTCTGGCTAGTTCAATCAATTGCTAGTAAATCCTGAGCCACTGCCTTGGTTCGGTCTTGCCATCATACTTGGAGTGGTTGGACGGCTTGAACTTGTGAGGCAGTCGTATTGAAGCAAGTCTGTTTGCAAAATAGGGGAATCTATCATGCGTTCTGGCTTCTATGTATTCTGATTCAGCACCCCCTTCTTGCCAACTGTTGTCTTGGTGAGAGTAGTTTCGTGTGGCTAGTCCAAGTAGGTGCTTTACTTCTGTCCTTTCTTGGTTGTTCGACTCGGTCATTTTGACTATGGTTTCTTCTACTTTCTCTGTTATGACTTCCACTTGGTCCAAGTCTCTCGAAAGCGGACTTCCTTTGATTTTGATCTTCCTGCTCATGAGATGTTGACCTGGCAGGTAGTCTTGAGCGGGTCCTTCCATCATGCGTCCTTAGGACTGTTGATCGGAGAAAGTCCCGGAGCTGTTCTTGTTTTTCACTGGGATGTGAAGTCGCCCTGAGTTCTTCTAGTGCTTCTCGGATCTTATCGTAGGGTGTATTCACCGCTCGTCCTTCTTCGACCTCTCACTCTGATTTTCTTCTATTGTACTCGGCTAGATCTGACTCATATCCGATCCAAGCTTCCTTGCACTGCCTAGCACGACTGTTGACGTCCTTGTTTCAATTTGTTCTTTCTCTCTCTGGCTTGCCTCTGACTCTCGATCTCACCATCGTGCCCCTAGGTAAAGGGTGATATGTTGGACTTAGATTTATCCGATGACCTAACGTCGGGCGCTTCTGGGGGGACCAATGGTGATCGAGGCCGGCGAACCATGAATACTTCTCGTGCGTGAATTGCTCCGCTATCGGCGTTGGTTTCCACACTGTCGGAGTAGTTGATAACCTTAGTAGAGGCTTCAAGGTCGCAGATTGAGTCTCCTTCTTGGTAGGGTAGAATTGCTGTTGTCATATTGTCGACTAGTTGGGTGCCGCTATCCTTAGGAACGAAACCTGGCCAGTGGACGATGCAGTCTTGAGATGTTATAGTTAACACGAGACCTTCCTGGGCTCCTTTCAGTGGCATTCTAAGCACCGGATCGAGGAATCCTTCGAGCCGTGTTTGATAAGACGTTGCCATGTTGTGGAGTCCGAACGAAAAAGGACCCGACTTCTTGAAAAGACTCTGAGTGTACTCTGAGTTGTATTCTTGATAGGCCAAGGCCGCGTTCTTAAGCCCCATCAGAAAAGAACTCGGTTTCTCGAAAGAACTCAGGTAAGACTCCATTTCGGATGCGGAGCCTGAGTTTGAGTCGGATGCGCAAAGTCACGAAATCTAAGTTGGATCGGACATCGCAAGCTACGCGAATCTTCCAGCAAGTTGATCTGTCGTAGTCGCCGAAATAGAATGGTCTTCATGGTGATCCGAATTTTTGAGGAGACGGCTTTGGAGCTTGCCATTATCACCTGGCTCGTAGATCCATGAACCAAAGATGAAGGTTGATCCCATCGAGAAGATCATGTTGTCGAGGTCCGTCGAGCTCTCGGATACAAAGTCGCCGAAAGCCCCTACCTAGCGCACCAGCTATCGATGTTTCACCACTGATAGCCTACCACGGGGGTACCCAGGGTAGTTTTGTTCAGGCTTCAGCGTATGCAAAACTCGATGGTAAACGCAAGAGACAGTTGATTTATCCTGGTTTAGGCCCTCGACCGTGATCGAGTAATAGCCCTACGTCCAGTCGGCGTTAGCCTTTGCGTTGGATTGATTGTGAAGTGTTGTGTTGTTCAAAATCCTATCTCTAGGAACCCTGCCCTCCTTTAAATAGTTAGGAGGTCAGAATCCTAGTCGGTTTACAATGAGAGTTCCTAGTAGGATAACAGAATAATACTACTTCTAAGATTACATGGGAAGAATCCTAGTTAGACTAGATCTTCTCCCTCCCTTGCGGGGTATCCCGTGGGTCCCGCACCGACACTCACACCTTGGCTAAGGCCTATGGTGGTAAGGACCGCTTGCTTATGTGCTTGGGTAGCCAAAGAGCTTCTCTACAAAGAGGGATTGGGCTATACCCCCAAGAAAGGCAAGGCGGCTTTTGCTCCTCATAAAATTAGTTTTGTGAAGAACAATGGTCGGTTTTGCACTAGTTGTAAGCAAGTTGGTCATGAAGAGCAAAAGTGCATGAAAAGGAAGCCACAAGCTAATGTATCCTCCATTAAGCTTGATTCTTTCTATGTACTTACAAAGGGTGCAAATGGTGTAAATGCTAAGTTCATTGGTAAACCATGGATGGGCTCAAAAAGAAAGCCATTTGGGTACCAAAGAGCTTAGTGACTAACCTTCAAGGACCCAAGCAAGTTTGGGTACCTAAAAAGAATTGATCTTCTTTTGTAGATAAATTACAAAGCCGGAGGAAGGCATTGGGTTCTTGATAGTGGGTGCACTCAACACATGACCAAAGATGCAAGAATGTTCAACTCAATCAACACCAATGGCAATGATGGTTATGATAGTATCACATTTGGTGACAATAGCAAAGGCAAGGTCAAAGGACTTGGTAAGATTGCAATATCCAATGACATGAGCATATCCAATGTATTGCTAGTCGAGAGCTTAAATTTCAATTTGCTATCCGTGGCTCAATTGTGTGATCTTGGATTCAAATGCATATTTGGGGTAGATGATATAGAAATCATAAGTGTAGATGGCTCTAACTTTATCTTCAAAGACTTTAGATATAAGAATCTATACTTGGTTGATTTTAATGCTAATGAAGCTAGATTATCTACATGCTTATTCACTAAGTCTAGCATGGATTGGTTATGGCATAGAAGGCTTGGTCATGTTGGAATGAAATAATTGAGTAGATTAGGTTAAGCATGACTTGGTCAAAGGCTTGAAAGATGTTGTGTTTGAAAAGGATAAGCTTTGTAGCTCTTGTCAAGCCGGGAAACAAGTTGGAAACACCCATCCTAAGAAAAACATGATGAGCACTAGTAAAGCATTTGAGTTATTGCATATGGACTTGTTTGGGCCAACACAATACACTAGCATTGGTGGAAACAAATATGGATTTATGATAGTGGATGACTACACTAGATACACATGGGTATTCTTTCTAGTGGACAAAAGTGATGTGTTTGCAACTTTCAAATCATTTGTCAAAGGCATTCATAATGAGTTTGAAACAACCATCAAGAGAGTTAGGAGTGACAATGGTAGTAAGTTCAAGAACACTAGAATTGATGAGTTATGTGATGAATTTGGAATTAGACATCAATTCTTCGGCCAAGTACACACCACAATCAAATGGCCTTATTGAGAGAAAGAATAGAACACTCATTGATATGGCAAGGTCTATGCTTAGTGAGTACAATGTGAGTCAATCCTTTTGGGCCGAAGCTATCAACATGGCTTGCTATTGTAGCAACCGCCTCTATTGTCACCCATTAAAAGAGAAAACACTATATGAGCTCTTGAATGGTAGAAAGCCCAACATAGCATATTTTTGGGTCTTTGGTTGCAAATGCTATATCTTGAAGAAAGGTACTAGATTGGGCAAGTTTGATAAGAAATACGATGAAGGATACCTACTTGGTTATTCCACTACAAGCAAAGCATATAGAGTTTGGAATTTGGATAGTGGTACTCTTGAGAAAGTTCATGATGTTGAATTTGATGAAACCAAGGGTTCACAAGTAGAGAATGAGAACTTGGAAGATGTTAGAGGCATTCAACTTTCAAATGCCATGAAGAACATGGATATTGGTGAATTGAGGTATAGGCAAGTGAATGATGATGAAGATGATCAAGTGCAAGTGCTCTCTAACTCAAATTTGCAAGATGATGCAAATCAAGCTAGTACAAGTGGATCTCATGATATTGAGCAAGATCAAGCGGCTAGTACATCATCTCAACCCAATGATCAAGCAAGTGCAAGCAATCAAATTCCAATGCTCCAACCAACCAATATTGCAAGGGATCATCCATTGTACACTATCATTGGTGATATTTCAAGAGGTGTACAAACAAGGTCAAGATTGACTTCATTTTGTGAGCATTTCTCATTTGTGTCATTCATTGAACCAAAGAAGATAGATGAAGCATTGAAGGATGTTGATTGGGTGAATGCTGTGCATGAAGAATTGAATAACTTCACAAGAAATCAAGTATGGGAATTGGTAGAAAGACCAAAGGGACACAATGTGATTGGAACCAAATGGGTCTTTAGAAACAATCAAAATCAAGATGGGATGGTAGTAAGGAACAAAGCAAGATTGGTAGCACAAGGCTATACACAAGTTGAAGGTCTTGACTTTGGAGAAACATATGTCCCGGTTGCTAGATTGGAAGCAATTAGAATCTTGCTAGCCTATGCTTGTGCCCACAACATCAAGCTCTATCAAATGGATGTTAAGAGTGCATTTCTCAATGGCTACATCAATGAAGAAGTATATGTTGAGCAACCTCCCGGTTTTGAAGATAATGATAAGCCCAACCATGTGTACAAGTTGAAGAAGGCATTGTATGGGTTGAAACAAGCACCTAGAGCATGGTATGAGAGATTGAGAAACTTCCTACTCTCTAAAGGGTTCACAATGGGCAATGTTGACACCACTCTTTTCATCAAGAAGATTGGAAAAGATCTATTTGTGTTGCAAATCTATGTTGATGATATCATATTTGGATCAACCAATCAAGATTTTTGTGAAGAATTTGGAAAGATGATGACTAATGAGTTTGAGATGTCCATGATTGGAGAGTTGAGTTACTTCCTTGGTCTTCAAATCAAGCAATTAAAGAATGGTACATTTGTGAGTCAAGGCAAGTATATCAAGGACATGATCAAGAAGTTTGGCATGAGTGATAGCAAATCCATTAGCACACCAATGGGAACAAATGGCAACTTGGATAGTGATGCAAGTGACAACATGGTGGATCAAAAATTGTATCAGTCTATGATTGGAAGTCCTACTCTATGTGACCGCATCAAGGCCGGATGTCATGTTTAGTGTATGCATGTGTGCAAGATTTCAAGCCTCACCAAAAGAAAGTCATTTGAAGGCTACAAAGAGAATATTGAGGTACTTGAAGCATACACCAAATGTTGGTTTGTGGTATCCTAAAGGAGCAAAGTTTGAGTTAGTTGGTTACTCTGACTCGGATTATGCAGGATGCAAGGTTGAAAGGAAGAGCACCTTGGGCACATTTCAATTGTTGGGAAGATCACTTGTTTCATGGTCATCAAAGAAGCAAAATAGTGTTGCATTATCAACCATCGAAGCCGAATACATATCCACCGGTAGTTATTGTGCACAAGTACTTTGGATGAAGGCCACTTTGAGTGATTTTGGAATCAAGTTCAAAAAAGTACCATTGCTATGTGACAATGAGAGTGCAATTAAGTTGACCAATAATCCGGTTCAACATGCAAGAACAAAGCACATTGATGTCCGCCACCATTTCATAAGAGATCACCAACAAAAAGAGGACATTTGCATTGAGAGTGTAGGCACCAAAGATCAACTTGCCGATATATTCACCAAGCCATTGGATGAGAAAATATTTTGCAAGCTAAGGAATGAGTTGAACATATTGGATTTCTCAAATATGTGTTGATGGACCCCCCCCACTTATATGACATGCCTCTCCTTCAAGCAATCCAAGGTAAAAGTTGATTGGCATAGGCATACATCCTTGTTAAGGACATGATTTGTGCATCTAGACATCTTTCACATTCATTAGGCTCATTCATGAAAATCAAATGAATTTGACGTCTATGTGGTACCACTATTGCTTCTATGCTTGACTTGATCTAGTGGTAGCATATGACATGTTTGTGGGCTTATAAACCTAGTGTTTAATCTAGAAAATGAGCTCTAAGTGTTTAACTCAACATGGTACAAGATAACCCTTATTTAGGAGGTGTGAAGAAGCTTGTCCTTGGATCAAACCGAGTTAAATATCTTTGGCAAATATTCTAGTTTGAACCAAATTTGAGAATATGATCCTCACCCCATTGATTGACATTGATAATTTCCACCTATCTACATTTTGAACCTTTATGGTCATTGATGACAAAGGGGGAGAAATTAGTGTACAAAAATAGTGGGAGAAAAACAAAGATATTAGTACATGGGAAAATAGTGTACAAAGACAACAAAGGGGGAAAGAAATAAAGAGATAAGTAATAAGGGAGAATTTGACAAAGGAAAGAGATCAATTAAAAATTTGAGCACACAAGTAGGGAGAGCAAGCTCATGAACTTGTATGATGCATTTGAATGTGCATTTCATATGTTTGCTTGCATAGCACAAGTTTTAAATTTAAATATCCATGCTTGTGTGATGTATGCTAGTTATAAGATTGAATGATAAAATAAAAATCTAGCATGTATAGGTTAACTAGTGATTTCATTTCCAAGTATTTCCAAGTGGTATCTAGTTAACCATGATACTAAGGATGGTATAATGATGCACTCATATTGGTATCACGCTTCAAAGGTCCATCTTTTATACCTTAGCATCATTTGGTAGACATTGTCTCCTATATTTCCTATCTAATCATATGTGCAAGCTACAATCCAAACTCTTAACACATATGTAGGGGGAGCAATTACTACCATATGGAGTTCATGAAACTTGTCCATATCCTTTTACACATGGTAAATATGCTTGGGCAAGCAACATGAATTCAATTGAATTTTAATTCATATCTTTATATAAGGGTTGCCATCAATTACCAAAAAGGGGGAGATTAAAAGCTCTAGTTTGGTTTTGGTGAATTGATGAACCCTAAGTGCTAACCTAGTTTATCAAAGTGATCATGAGATAGGTAGCACACCCCAAGTAGTGAAGCAAATAAAGATCATAGCATGATGATGATAATGATGCCATGGTGATGATCAAGTGCTTAGACTCGGAAAGAAGAAAGAGAAAAACAAAAAGCTCAAGGCAAAGGTATAAATTGTAGGAGCTATTTTGTTTTAGTGATCAAGACACTTAGAGAGTGTGATCACATTTAGGTTTGATAGCCGTACTATTAAGAGGGGTGAAACTCGTATCGAAATACGGTTATCAAAGTGACACTAGATGATTTAACTCATTGCATATGCATTTAGTATCTAGTGGAATACTAACACCCTTGAAAATGTTTGTAAAAATATGCTAACACATGTGCACAAGGTGATACACTTGGTGGTTGGCACATTTGAGAAAGGGTGAAGAAGATAGAGGTGAAAAGGAGTTAGTCTCGCTGGTCACGTAGTGACCGGACGCTGGTCTCAGAGGGATCGACGCGTCCGATCAGTTGCAGCAGCGAAAACGCTAGTGTTGGTCAACTGACCGGACGCTGGATGGCTGTGTCCGGTCCAGCTGACGTGGCAACACAGTGGTCAGGGTGACTGACCGGACGCTGGCTATGTCCGGTCAAGGGCGACCGGACGCGTTCGGTCGTGAAAAATCATTTCTAGAAGCTTACTGGAAATGACCGGACGCTGGAGGCTCAGCGTCCGATCACCTGTAGCTGCAGCGTCCAGTCAGTTTCTGACCGTTGAGATCGGGCGCATAGTATTTGAAGAGGGGGACACGTGTAAAGGCCTAATGCTAGAGGGGGGGTGAAGCATAATTTCTACACAACATTACAAAGGTTAACATTATGAGGCGATTGTTGGCTATCCACTAAAAGCAGCCTCCTACCACAATCTAGTTAATAGTGTCCATAGCAAGTCCTAGTAGGTGCTCTCAAAGACTACTGAGCCACACCAACCAAGAGCAAGCTCTCACAACTAGCTCATAAAGAGCTGTTAACTAGTTCAAGTAAGAGATGTTGGATAGTTTCCGCCGTGTAATGAAGAACCATCATCACAAAGATGAATAACAATGAAGACCAATCACCTCGGAATCAATGATGAACACAATGATTTTTACCGAGGTTCACTTGCTTGCTGGCAAGCTAGTCCTCGTTGTGGCGATTCACTCACTTGGAGGTTCACGTGCTAATTGGCTTCACACGCCAAACCCTCAATAGGGTGCCGCACAACCAACACAAGATGAGGATCACACAAGCCACGAGCAATCCACTAGAGTACCTTTTGGCGCTCCACCGGGGAAAGGTCAAGAACCCCTCACAATCACCACGATCAGAGCCGGAGACAATCACCACCTCCGCTCGACGATCCTCGCTGCTCCAAGCTGTCTAGGTGGCGGCAACCACCAAGAGTAACAAGAGAAATCCGCAGCGAAACACGAACATCAAGTGCCTCTAGATGCAATCACTCAAGCAATGCACTTGGATCACTCCCAATCTTACTATGATGATGAATCAATGATGTAGATGAGTGGGAGTCCTTTGGCTAGGCTCACAAGGTTGCTATGTCAATGAAAATGTGCAAGAGAGCTCCCTTGAGCCGGTCATGGGGCTATAAATAGAGCCCCAAACAAATAGAGCCGTTATACCCCTTCACTGGGCAAAACACGCTCTGACCGGACGCTCCGGTCATACTGACCGGACGCTGGCCCTCAGTGTTCGGTCCACAGATGGACGCCACATGTCATCGCCTTCAAACGCTGTTTGTCAGATTCCAACGGCTATGACGTTGACCGGACGCAGCAGCTTCAACTGACCGGACGCTGAACCCCCAGCGTCCGGTCGTTTCCAGTAAGGTACCGACCTCGACCGGACGTGTCCGGTTAAAATTAACCGGACGCTGGAACCTCAGCGTCCGGTCAAGTACAGTAAGGGTCGAAACCTGGTTTTCCTCGACCGGACACGTCCGGTCCACCTCGACCGGACACAGCCAGCGTCCGGTGGTAAACCCTAGCCACTGTACCGACAGTCAACGCGATCGGACGCAGGTAGTCAGCGTCTGGTGCTTCTGGATTCAGCGTCCGGTCACTGGACCGACGCTGGCATCAGCTCTATTCTCACTTCTATCTTCTCCACCCTTGCTCCAATGTGCCAACCACCAAGAATTTGCATCCGGCGCAATAGAAAATAGGCATTTCATTTTCCCGAAAGCGTCGAATCCCGAGGGACCCAAACCCATCTCAACCCTGCAACCACCTTGTGCACATGTGATAGCATATTTTCACAAATATTATCAAGGGTGTTAGCACTCCACTAGATCCTAAATGCATATGCAATGAGTTAGAGCATCTAGTGGCACTTTGATAACCGCATTCCGATACGAGTTTTACCCCTCTTAATAGTACGGCTATCAAACCTAAATGTGATCACACTCTCTAAGTGTCTTGATCACCAAAACAAAATAGCTCCTATGGTTTATACCTTTGCCTTAAGCTTTTTGTTTTTCTCTTTCTTCATTTCAAGTTTAAGCCCTTGATCATCGCCATGCCATCACCATTGTCATGCTATGATCTTCATTAGCTTCTTCTACTTGAAGTGTGCTACCTATGTCATGATCACTTGATAAACTAGGTTAGCACTTAGGGTTTTATCAATTCACCAAAACCAAACTAGAGCTTTCAACGTGGCATGCATCATGTGACCGGACACTGAGGTCCAGCATCTGGTCAGTATGACCGAAGCATCCGGTCACCCCGCATTATGCCTAGTGAAGGGGTACAACGTCTCTATTTCATGGGGGCTTCTATTTAAGCCTCATGGCCTGTTCAAGCTCACTCTCTTGGCTATTTGCATTGACATAGCAACCTTGTGAGCTTAGCCAAAGCCCTCCCACTCATCTCCATCATTGATTCATCATCTTTGTGAGATTGAGAGTGAATCCAAGTGCATTGCTTGAGTGTTTGCATCTAGAGGCACTTGGTGTTCGTGTTTTGCTGCGGGATTTGCTTGTTACTCTTGGTGGTTGCCACCACCTAGACAGCTTAGAGCAGCGAGGATCGTCGAGCGGAGGTTGGTGATTGTCTCCGACTCCGATCGTGGTTATTGTGAGGGGTTCTTGACCTTTCCCCGGTGGAGAGGCAAAAGGTACTCTAGTGGATTGCTTGTGGCTTGTGTGATCCTCATCTTGTGTTGGTTGTGAGGCACCCTATTGAGGGTTTGGCATGTGATGCCAATTAGCGCGTGAACCTCCAAGTGAGTGAATCGCCACAACGAGGAGTAGCTTGCCGACAAGCAAGTGAACCTTGGTAAAAATCATTGTGTTTATCATTTGATTCCGAGGTAATTGGTCTTCATTGTTATTCATTCTTGTGATTGATTGGTTCCTTCCTCGATACGGCAGTATAACCTTCTTGCTCACTCTCTATACATTACCGCAAACTAGTTGTCAAGCTCTTTAGTGTAGCTAGTTGTGAGAGCTTGTTAGTTTGGTTGGTGTGGCTTTTTAGTTAGCTTTTGAGAGCACACTAACTTAGTGTAGTGTCATAGCTATTGTGTGGATAGATATTATCTAAACTAGAATTGTGATAGGTGGCTTGTATTTTTAGTAGGCTAGCGCAACACTTGCTTTGCCTCATAATTGTCTAACCGATTTTCTAAGTGTTGTTGTAGAAAATTTTATTAGGCTACTCACCCCCCTCTAGCCATTAGGACCTTTCAGTTGACGAGGTCGTCCAGCGTCGTGCAGGTTGGCTAGGAGCCCAGAAGGCAGAAAACTCACCTTGGCCGGCGCCTTCGCCGGTGCCGCAGCCTTGTCCTTCGCTACCGCTGTCACCGCTGCAGCGGCGGCGTCCTTAAATTTGGCCAGCGATGTGTCCTCGATGGGGGTGGCGAGATCCCCGCGACCACTGGCGCGCGGCAGGTACCCTTCCACGGCTGCCTTGGCGACGACATACTCCTCCCCTTCGATCCCATTCTCCACGCAAGTGGTGCCCTCGCAGCCGGCGTCCTCCATCGCACGGGCGTGATTGGGGGGAGATGGCCGCGATATGTGGCGGCGGGGGGAGGATGGAGTGGAGCGCGTGATGCAGGTATCGCAAGGGGGAGTCGTGGACCGACGGAGCGACGATTGTCGCACGAAACGGTGGTCTTACTTTCTTTCTTTTTAGTTGTAGGAGATTTGGTTGCCTATCGCCAATCTTTTATATTTAGTTTATTAAATTTATGATAACTTTTTTACCTAGTTTTGACTTGCCAAATCTTTGACATGGCAAATTTTAGTCGTAAACAAATCATGCCCTGATTTCGAGCCGAGTGACGGGGCGGCGGATGTCAGCACTTAGCAGGGCGGCAGATGCTCAAATAAGTTTGATTTTGGTAAACCGAGACTATAGGGTTGTAAATCAATACATTTCCAAAAAGAGTCTTGTTTCATCAGAAGCAGTATAAATTTCTTTTGTGAAGGAAGGTTTATAGTTGGATTTATTTAGCTAAAGTTTAGCGGGCCAAATTATTTAGCCGCTAGAGATCAAGATGGGACGGCTAAAATTAAGCTAAACTTTAGCTATAGGCAAATGTACATAATTCATTTAGTCGTTTCAACTTAGTTAAACCCAACTGAAGCATGGATAAACACAAAATGGCCCCTCTGTTTTTTCTATTCACATCGTGTTCAACAAAAGTAATAGCAACATGGTAAATAAATATCAATAAGCCAGAGGATCCAAATAGTCACAACTAAACTTTAGTGGGCCAAATTATTTAGCTAAGGTTTAGCTAAGCTGAATCCAACGGGACATATATATAATTATATAGCAGCAATATAGATTTTTTTATAAACGGCACAAATTGAAAAACTAGGCACCGTCACTGACCTCTGGGTCCTACTACCTATATAACTGCACACAACATTTTCTAATGTGCGAACGCATAATAGACCGGCCGGCCGTTCCTATCCTACACTGTATAATAATGAGAAGCCAAAGGGGCATGAGTGCATGACCCTGATAGGATCGGATCCATCACAGCCACATCCTAGACTCCCACATCTTTCGCCGCCTGGGTGGCCTCTCCTGGCCGGCCTTGTCGCCGGCTCCACATCCTCTACCATGGCCGCCGCCCAGAGAAGGTTCAGGAACCTCTCTACCCTCTCCTCTACCATGGCCGCCGCCGCCCAGAGAAGGTTCAGGAACCTCTCTACCCTCTCCTCTACCATGGCCGCCGGCCCAGAGAAGGTTCAGGATGACCGAGGGGCTGCCGGCGTGAGGCATCGCCGCCTTAGGCGATGCCGCCACCGGTGAAAGGTCTCGCCTTGCTCCCCGTCCTCGTCGCAGCTGCTTCGTCGCTGTTTCAGATTCAGATCCGCAGCATAAGTCCGGTAAGATCAGGTCTAGCTGTGGCCACAACACACTCCCCCAATTCCCCATCTGGGCCTATATGGGCCGCGATTTGATTTTCCGGTTTTTTGAAACTAGCAATCCGCCGATTCGTTCAGCAACCTTTTATTTGAAGAGTTCAAAATCGTTCCCTCTCCAGCATTTTGGTTTCATTCTTTAGTTTTAGTCCCGTACCGCTCGGGAACGCAGAGCTATGGAAAATCAGGCTCTATAAAACACGGGGGCCCTTCCCCTTCTTCCAATCACCCTAAAAATCGATTCCACGCGAGCCCAGGCATAACCCAGCGCTTCCGGAGGACTTCGTCGGTTAAGGGCTCTTTTCTCGAGAAGGGAAGCGATGGACGGAAACGGGTAATTTTTTTTCGCAAAATATGACAATTTTTTTCGCATGTAACATATTTTTTTTATGTCGGGTAGGTATTTCGGGTTGTCGATAATTAGGTCTAGTTCTTCGCTTAGGGTTTATTGTGTTTTGATAATTAGGTTTCGCTTTGTTTTTAATTTCTTCTCGTAATGGTACCCAAAAAAAACTCGTCGGGCAGCAATTTGTCTTTCTTTGACGTGATGGATAGCTGCGCTTGTCTTTTTTCGACGGGTCTGTAATTCTTAATCCTCTACTGTTTCTGCAGTTTCTACGTTGGTTCCATGTTCGTCCCGTTCCTGGTTCGAGATGGCGATGAGTCGCCAGATCGTGTTGACCTCAGGTTCGAGCTCAACAAAACCTTCCCTACCCTATCTGAATGTTTGATGGTTTCTTGGTATCTTCATTTCTGTACTCTGTTGAAGTTTGCTCTTACCAGACTGTCCTATATTGTTACCTGTTAAAAAATTTATTATTAATGGTGCAATTCGGTATTATACTTATGCAGTCTGGCCTTTGATATTGGAGAGGATTCTGACGTCCCTCGTGTCCCTCTCTTCGATGACAGTGAAAGGTGGCAGCAGTTCACGAACTTTATTTTTATTTGTCTTATACACATTATCATTGACCTCTAACTAGCTTCCTCGTTACCAGGAGTCGTTTCACACCACTTAGTCCCAATGGTAACATCAGTTCCCACATGTGCTGAGAAATCTTTATTTGCTTGGCGAAGCGTGTTTGTAATTTGGGTGCTATTCATTATCTGGCTTCCGTTGTCTTAGTTGACTAGATTATGCTGTCTACTATTTATTGCGTCCACAGCTGTTCTCATTTTGAATCACCTTTCATTTAGCTTCTATACTGTTATACAATATATAATTCTGCTTTTTACCACTATATACAATATTTCTGCAACTTATCAAATCGTCTGTTGATTTACTACAATTCTAAAATCTGTAACTGACTTAGGGCCTCTTTGGCACGGCTTATGCCGGCTTTGGCTTCATCTATTTTGCGCAAATCGAGGCACTGTAGCGTGAAGCCGTTTTGTAAGCCGGGGTTAAAATGAACTAGAAGCCGGGAAAAGCCAGTTTTTCTGGCTTCACCAGCTTTGGCTTCACCGGTGAAGCTGTTTTGGATGAGCCGTGCCAATGGGGGCTTTACCATTTGCTTTTCTTTTTCTTTTTAAGCAGTCTGGTCTAACATCTGTATTTTATTTAATAGTTAATGATGCGATTTGATTGCATGTTCTATTGTCTACATTATTATTATCCTCTAACTAGCCCTTGTTACCAGGAGTCATTTCAGAGCACCTAGTCCCAATGGTTACACGAGTTCCTATTTCGTTCTATGCACTTACGTGTGCAATTTTTGCACAAGTTTCTACTTTTTTGTATATTTGTATGGATGTTTTTCTCTAAATAATGGCCTACTCCTACTCCCTCTGTTCCAAATGGCAAGATGCATAAGATAATAATATAGTTCTGCCTTAGTTGCTTCATAAATGTTGTGAAATGGCACAATGCTAGATTCCAGTCGTAAGTTACTTTTGGAAGTACTCTCTCTTTATTTCTGAATTAACAAGTGCTATCTGGATCTATGATAATTGCTCGCCACTTCCTTGTTACAGCTTCTGAAGTTTGATCTTATTATTTTGAATTGTTCTACTTAAGATCCATTATTAATGATGCAACTTTGAATTGTTCTACTTAAGCAGTTTAGCTTCAATTGGCAAGGAGTCCAACTTTGCTCCTGAATCTTACTCAGAAGATGACAAAAGGTGACATCAATATCTGAAGTATTCCATTTTTATTTATTCATCTTATGCATTATTTTCCTTTTAATAACTAGCTTCCTTGTTAACAGGATTCTTTCACATCGCTTAGTCCTATTTTGGATTTTTGGTACTATAATATGCTCTTACATGTGCTGAGAAATCTTTACATGGACATTTCTCATCACTTGTCCCCAATGGTTTCTGTTTTGTTATTTATAAAATTATGTTGTCTAGTAAGTGAGCTGATCTATAATAATGGCTCACCACTTCCCTGTTACAGCTTCTGAAGTTTGATCTTATTATTTTGAATTGTTCTACTTAAGATCCATTATTAATGATGCAATATTGAATTGTTCTACTTAAGCAGTTTAGCTTCAATTGACAAGGAATCCAACAAAAGGTGACATCAATATCTGAAGTATTCCATTTTTATTTATTCATCTTTGCATTATTTTCCTTTAATAACTAGCTTCCTTGTTAACAGGATTCTTTCTATTTAAGCAGATCGGTCTGAAATATTTATTGTTTTAGTCGTTGAATGATGCAATTTGATTTTGTATTTATGCAGTTTGGATAATGTGATTGCAACTTCATGTGGTCTGACAGCACCACCTGTAGGCCAAGGAAGAAGGTTGACACCTGATTTACTCTAGTTTTAGTTTTTTTTGTTTAATACTTTGTGCTGGTCTCCTGTTTTAGTCTACTCTGCTGGGTAAGGCCCATCACTTTGTGCAGCAGTTTTGTATGTTTGTAATTTTCATGCTGCTTGACAATTTTGTTTTACTATATATTCTGAGTTACTGTATGATTGCTAGATTATTGTCTTTTGGGAGCACTTCAGAGTTTCTTTATGAGTTATTACCCTTCGCATTTTTGTATGGATGCCTTTTTCTACCTAATGGCCTACCCTTACTCCTTTTCAAATTGCAAGCCATTTTGGCCTTTTTTTTAGATATACATAATTTTTACTATGCATCTAGACATGGCATATATCTAGGCGCCTAGTTAAAGCTACATATGTATCTAGAAAAGCCAAAGCGACTTAAAATTTGTGGCAGATACTTCTCATTCTAGTTCGTTTTTTCTGTCTGTTTTTTTTGAAAAATATATGTGTCTAAGTTTTTAAATGAAATGCACAAATCAAAACATATTTCGTGTAGGCTTCAATAAATTGTTTTTCATGTGTAGGCTTCATCAGTAGTATGGCCTTCTTGTAACTGTGCTGCTTTGGTTCTTGGTAGCTTGTAATTTGGGTGATGTTAAATATTTGGTTTCTTTCTTAAATCAGTTGATACTTTCTGCACCATTTTCTATGCTGCTTATTTTCATGCTTTTATGCAGTTTTTCTTTTCCTATTCTATGTTAGTTTATCATTATTAAAAAGCCTGTTTTAAGCGTCCTGTATGTCCTTATTGTTTTATTCTCTTTATGTTTTAAGCAATCTGTATCCTACCATTGAGGAAGTTAGGCTGATGATGGAAAGGACAGCTATAAATCAGATGAACAGAGCACATGCTCAAGCCAGACAGATTTTTAGGCTTAAAGAAGCCCGATCTAAAGGTATGCTCTTAGAATCAGTTTTTTTTTATGTTTTCTTGTTTGATTCAATTTAGTGCTGTAGTGATTTTTTTGAACTGTCAGATAACAGAAGGCATAAGGAGAGGGACGCTGAACTGATGAGACAGCGCGAGGTGCTTGATGTGACGTTCATTGGTGGAAGTCGCAAATCTAGAAAGCACATCGCCAAGGGCGGACTAATCGGTGACAAGGATGGAATCGCTCGTCCTGTTTCTTTTATCCGAGGTATATATCTATCATTGTTCTCGTTACAGAAATCCATTTTGGTGTGAGTTCAGTTATGATTGTTTTAGTTTCTGATTAATATTTGTCGTTTCAGCTCTACCTGCGCGCAAGTGAGAGCACCCATATGGGAGATTTGTCTACGATTGCAAACTGGATCTTGGGTTTTCTGGATGTTTTTGGGACATCTTTTGATCAGTTTACTTCTGGATGTTTTTGGGACATCTTCTGATCAGTTTGCTTACGATCGGCTTGCAATCAGACATTGTGGATGTAACAGATGTGTACGATAGCAAACTAATCTCGGGTTTTCTGGATGTTTTTGGGACATCTTGTCTGATCAGTTTTATTCTCGATGTTGAAGGGTCATCTAACAGATGTACGTTAGTATCTGGATCACAAGTTTTTCTGGATGTTTTGGGGAAATCAATTTTATTCTGGATGTTCATTAGGTTGGCTTTACTTGATTGCTTGTACCTGCAGAGTTTTGAGAATTTTTTTGACAAATTTATTAAAAATGTAGTGATTGTGGCTCCTGTCTCGTTAACGGTTGATTGATGTCAATGGGCAAGTGATTATGAGAATTCCTGAGCTAGAGAGCAGTACTTTACTCCGTAAACACGAATTTGCAGGGAAAGCACTCGCCAACCTCTAGGTCCACGTGCCTGAAATGAAGAAGCCCCAAGATCATTATCATGCTGCATTAAGCGCAGTTTATTTACATTTTCCACGACACAAAATCTGATCATCTGACTTATTTCAATTGAGTTATAATGTTAGTGGCATAAAGAACTACATCATAACCAGCTTCCTCGAGGGGCTTGTGGCACTTGTTGGACAGCAGCTAGAGGGTTCGTCTGGACAGAGAACGCAAGCCGAAGTGCATCAACGAATGCTCGTCGTGGAGAAGCTTGCTTGAACACAGTCCTGTTCAGCAGATTCATACACAGAAAGTTCACTTTTGACTGTTGAAGTCGTGCCTTGGATAACATTAAAGTCAACTGAGAGTTTTCTTTCGGAGCACGTACATGGTTGAGAACAGCAGCGAGAACAGAAACATTAACTTACCGCTTGGTAGACCAATATGTATTTTTTCCAAACTTCAGGCAAATCGAATGAAATCACCAGAACAATGGATCAAATTGATTTGCAACATGCTGGGATGGTTGAGCGGACTTTTCTTTCGAAAGATCCGTAGCAACTAATTACAAGTGTTTTGGCACAAGAGGCGCCCCTTTTTTGCATGGCTTCACCAATTCAGTGATGCCACACCACCCCTATAGTTTATGATCAGCTTCCACAACGATTGTAACAGGCCATTCCTTGACAAGGTAATCATCTAAACTATCTGGCTAGCTGGCGCATTGCCCTGCTGCTGCGCCGTCGACAGAATTATCATCTCGATGCCTCTGTTACCTGCACGTATCCACATTTTTGCTTCATCCTGGATTGCGCTGAAGAGCTGTTCAGGTGTCCCGCAATTGAAAACTCAATTGTTTCTTTCTTTCCAGATTTACCAAACGGTTAGCATGGTCATGGATCGAACGCCATCCCTCTTGGCACCCTGGCCACTGTTGCCCATGTCGATGAACCACTGACCGAAATCTTCCGTCTGGCCCCAGTTTACCGGCTTCAAAGCTGCTGCTGAGATCCATGAACCAACTTTGTCCCAAATCAATCTGGAGAAGCAGCACTCCTGGAGCAGGTGACAGATCGTCTCAAGATTCCTAAATGCATAATGGACAGAAGTAATCATTCGGCCATCCCCTGATTTGTAAGCGCACAGCCATCCAAACTCTGTTCTGGAGCATCAACCAAGAGAAGAAGCGGCATTTCGGTGGCGCCTTTGTTCCCCATGTAATTTCAGCTGTCATGGACTTAGTCCTTCCAATGAACTGCAAGTGACAAGCAGACTTTGCAGTATACTGACCATCCGGAGTGTGGAGCCAAGTTATTGTGTCCTCCTCTAATGGCCGCAACACAATGCCTTGTAACCTTCCCCATAAGGCCACAGATTTGGTTGAGCGGACTTCACTAGGACCTTTTTGAGCCCGTCGCACACAGGAGCTATCTTTGGAGGATCCTCATGTGACAATGGTGTTGAGCCATTTGTTGAAGTAGATAGGTTCCTCTCTGCTGTTTGTTTTACCCCTTCAACAGTGGACAGCTTTTTATTTGCAGCTAATCGTACTGCATGAAGCTTTTTTAGTAGGTCCTGTAGAAAAAAAAAAAGAAACAGCTTGATGAAAAAAAGAATGCAACAGTAAAGCTTACTGAGAAAAGCAAGAATAATGGGAATTCAGAAAACAAATGGTTTTGGAAATATAATAGAGAGAATTCTGTATTTGGCACTGGAACAAATCGCTCTTCCGTATTTGGCACTGGAAATTTTGAACTTCCTTATCTAGCATCAACTTGAAAATTCCTTCCGTATATGGCACTTCCGTCCATTTGATGCAAGTAACGGTGTCAAGTGCCACCTAAAATGATATATATGCCCTTCTATGTACCAACAACATGCAGTGCCAGATAGAAAAAGAATAAATGGATATAATGTCAAATAAGGAAAGCACAAATATCACAAATATACTTGTGAATGAAACATAGCATTTTGATAATTGAAGAGTGGCAATAATAATCAATAAATTTGATGCACAAGCTTCACAAATCTGACCACATTGTCAGCATACTTAAAAAAAAAATGTAAACACCTTGCACACCTCACATTAGCTCAACAAATCCATACAATAGGGGTCTAAGTTCACATGTCCAGGTTCATAAATATGCATACATTACCAGGTTCATAAACATAAACACATGAAGGTTCATACATAGGGGGTCTAAGTTCACGTTACAGAATTCTGTGCCTGCCTTTGGCGATTCTCCGGGTAATCACCTTGCGCCCACCCTTGGTCGATTTACTACAGAACCAATGTGACAAGGACATCAGGGCACTGAACCACGATCATGCCAGGTAAACTAATTTCCTAATCTAAATGAGGTGCGAAAAGTGAACATGAACGGAAACGCATATACAAAACTTGATAATTCCAACTTGAAACCCATCTTCCTTTTTGGACGAGGGATGAGGGAAGCAAAAGCACCCAGTTGAACTGGATAACAGGATAAGGGAAGCTAGAGAGACAGACCGTGTAAGAAATCCATGGGTTCTTTTCCGCTTGATGGTACTGGGCTGGTAAGTTCTTTTCGGAAGCAACTGAAGGGGGTCATTAGCAACAGGATCCTCAACTACAAATAGCAGAACACAAGCAACGGATTAGCAAAGACATCAAACTCACAAAAATAATAATTTGATCCTAGCTCCCAAGTCATAATCAAAAGCCTACAAGTCATAACCAAGACTGTATCATTCACCTAATAACTACGAATATTTTCAGCATCAGACGTAGCAAGGAACAGTAACTGTTTGGGACCATGCAAGTAAACAATCCAGGAACAGCAAGATGAACTCCGCATGTACTTGAGTATTTGTCACTTGTCAGACACTTTCTACCCAATTTCAGGACAATCAGCAGCAGATGGAACAAGCCACGGTCACCATTTGGCACCATGCAAGTAAACAATCTTAGGATAGCAAAAAGAAACATGTGTAGTTGAGTATTTCTAGTGCACTTTCTACCAAATGTAGGACTTAATAGAAATCATATGTTTATAAGAGGGAGACCTCCCCAAGCTCCACGCAATCTCAGTTTTAGGCTTTCAAATGATCACACACAATAATGCAGCGTATCAAGCTTTGGATTCTACTACCTATTCAAGGTAGAAAAGGGCATACAGGGAACATTAAATAGTGCATAATGTATTGCAAGCAACGTGCTCTTCTATGCATAAGAGTATCAATCACACTACATACATGGCTTTTCTCAAGGTTGATCAACCACTTGTTAACTTTCAACACAAACCAAACAACACAGATTTTGAAGCCCTAACGCTTGTGAATCATAAAGACAGCACAGGCACTAAAGATTTATTTGTCAAGCACACACTCATTAGTGGGCCAGACACACCCACAAATCATCACTTTTGTGCTTCTTCAGAATATTGCAGCAATACAACACCACTTAGAGTTACTAGAGGACATGAAAGTCAGGCAACATCTGCAGACCCCCTCGAGCTACAACTAGCTAATAAAACAAGCGCTGACACATAACAGTATAACACAGGTAATAGTAGCACTTCGCCATTGAGGAAGACAACCATGAGATTTCAGAAAACAATGTCCCCGGAATGAATGAATGAAGCATACCTGTGCGAAATCATGGCAATTCTTCCCAATCCCGCACAAAGCAAGGGTTAACAGTGTAATGGTATAACTACAAATCACAGAAATTGGGCAGCAGATCAGAAATCATGAGTTTCAAGAGGTCACACGCAACAATCTCTATATACAATGTACGCTATGACAACATTGCTCCCAAGTCCCCCCCTTTTCCCCATTTCCAAACCAAGCAGTGACTAGCGATCCGAGCCCAACTGTAAAACTCAATCGCGGCCCAATTCATTCATGAGTGCGTGTGTGTGTGAGAGAGAGAAGCGGAACCGTCTTCGATGAAGAAGCGGAGCGACGGGAGGCCGCAGGGGAAGGAGATCTCGCCGGGGAGCGAGCTCAGCCTGGAACCATCGCCAGGGGAGGCCGCTCCACGGCCTCTACGCGAGGACCTCGCCCCGCCGCGCAGCTTCCTGGAACCAGCCCCAGCAGGCCAGGCCGCCCCGCCGCGCCCAGCGAGCCCGCCCCGCTGCCGCGTCCCCTGCCGGAAGCTCGGCCCGCCCCGCTGCCGCGACCCCTGCTGGACCCGCGCGTCGATCTGCCACCATGGGGAGACCTCGGCTGAGGGACCGGCGCCTCTAGCTGAAGGAAGGGCGCCGTGATTTCCTGGGCACCGGCGGCCGACGGCTCCTCCGCCCCCATCCTCATCTCCTCCGGCTTCCATCTAGGGTTTTGTTTTTTTTTCACAGGAAGAGAAGACTGACGGGGGAAGAAGGGGAGCGAGCGTGCGAGTTTCGCCCGTAGCGACTACCGAGCAGGTGTGTGCCACCAAATTACATAGAGGGGTATTTTGGTACTTATTAAGAAAAACTGACATGGTCAAGGAAGTCAACAAACGGATGGATGGCTAAAATGGACGGAAGTGCCATATACGGAAGAAATTTTCAAGTTGATGCTAGATAAGGAAGTTCAAAATTTCTAGTGCCAAATACGAAAGAGTGATTTGTTTCAGTGTCAAATACAAAATTCTCCCAATATAATAAGGAGTCCTAGTTTAGCATGAAAATTATTTGCAAATGAGAAAAACAAGCATACTGTAGTTGAGATTCATTCAGAAAGAATTAGTTTTGCAAATATAAGGAATCCTAGTTTAGCATGATGAAAATTATTTGAAAACCTATAAGATCCCAAGGTGGTATGGACCTTAGTTGGCATAATAGAACATTCGGATTCGGTGTGCTGTTGTAGAATTATTAACCAATGTTTACAAGAAAAATACCTGTCGGCTTTGCTCAGTCAGATCAGCTTTTTCTGCCCATGAGATAGCAGTTTCACTATCATGAGAGACAATACAGATGAATGTTACTGTATACAATTCTGCCAACTGAAAATACTGCCCAGTTGACATAACAGATGTAACAACAAAACCATTTGAAGTGCTGCCATGCTCTCCGTCCAAAACATAAACCTCATCATTTGTATATCTCCAATTGGTAAGGTACTCCTCAAAGATTGGTCTGAGGTCACATACAGATCCTGCTGCCATTTGAATGGTAGCTCTATGAGGAGAAATATAGTGGTCATTGATACAGAAAAATGATGGACACAATACAGGTAGTACTAAGTATATGAGACTTCAGAGTAGCAATTACCCTGTAAGGAAAACTCTAGCAGGTACTGATGGCACTGAACCAAACATTGTCTTAAGGAAATGTTTTCAGGACGGCTGGTCGAGCCTGGACGCCTGAGGACCGTCCAGGACGTCCAGGACGATTAGTCGTCGTCCAGGATGATTAATCGACCCTGGACAAGTCCCCTGGTCGTCCCGGTCGTCCCCCTACATATGGGGACTGATATATACCATATATATATATTATATAGTTATATATACAGTATAAAATATATACCATATATATATACACACACACACTAGTATACTACATGTTCTAGGCTCTACTGCTCTAGATAGATAGGTCAGCTGGCCACTTACCTGGCTGCTGCAGAGCCCTTTCTTGTCTTGTTGGCTGCTGCTGCCAAACTGAAATTATAGAAAAATAAAGCACATTAACAAAGGCAATTAGGTGAAAGGCAATGAAGTGATCAACAAAGCAAATTAACACAGTAAAGCATATAATTTAAACCAGTCCAGAACTGCATAGTGCATAGTGGCACACTGCCACTGCCATAGTGCATACTGCATAGTGCATACATCAAGTCCAGTACATAAATAGGCAAAAGATAATACTTCGCTGATGTAGTATATGGGTCGTTGTACTTTATACACGCGTCCTTCTTCTTCTCTTTCTATGACTGTTGCCGTGCTGACCACAGTAGTAGTCGCCGCAATGTATAGTATCATATCTTCGTCTTTCCTTGGGGGTGTGAGAATTGGTGAGGATGTGAGGTATGCCTTAAGTTTCTTGAAAGCTTCATCGGCCTCTTTTGTCCACTCAAACTTGTCTGTCTTCTTTAGTAGTTTAAAGAAAGGTAACCCCTTTTCACCGAGTTTTGATATGAAATGGTTGAGGGCCGCCATGCATCCTGTTAGTTTCTGCACATCTTTGATACTTCTAGGTGGGCCCATTTCTGTTATAGCTCGAATTTGCTTGGTGCTGGCTTCAATCCCGCGCCGACTGACCAAAAATCCGAGTAGTTGTCCTGATGGAACTCCGAATACACATTTATTTGGGTTCAACTTCCATCTCCATCTCTTCAAGTTTTCGAAGGTTTGCTTTAAATCTTCAATCAGAGTGTCTGGGTTCTTTGTTTTTACCACTACATCATCCACGTATGCCTCCACATTTTCACCGATTTGATCCCCAAGGCAAGTTTGGATAGCTCTTTGGTATGTGGCGCCAGCGTTCTTTAGTCCGAACGACATGGTCTTGTAACAGTAAGCACCGAACAGAGTGATGAAAGACGTCTTGCTCTGGTCTTGTTCTTTTAATGCGATCTGGTGATACCATGAATAGCAATCAAGAAAGGATAATAGTGTAGACCTTGCTGTTGAGTCGACTATCTGGTCAATGCGTGGTAGCCCGAACGGATCTTTTGGGCAATGTTTGTTGAGATCTGTGTAGTTGACGCACATGCGCCACTCGTCCGTGTTCTTCTTTTGCACAAGGACCGGGTTTGCTAGCCAGTCTGGATGAAGGATTTCTCTGATGAATCCGGCTGCCATTAGTTTTGTGATTTCCTTTTTAATCGCTGCCTTTTTGTTGGGTGAGAATCGTCGTAGCCGTTGCTTTATAGGCTTGGAGCTTTCATTAACATCAATTCTGTGCTCAGCCAACTCTCTTGGGACACCTGGCATGTCGGCCGGCTTCCAAGCGAAGATATCTTTGTTGTCCCGAAAAAAGTTGGTGAGCGCGAGTTCCTATTTTGCCGAGAGGTGAGCACTGATGGTTGCTGTCTTGGAGGTATCGCCAGTACCCAGGTCGATCTGCTTGACGTCGGCTTCTTTCGATGGCATGATGATGCTGGGCTTTTTAGCCGGTATTTCTAATTCTTCTTGGCTCATCTCTGCAGCAATTGTGGCTATTTCTTTTCTACTTTGATCATCTTGTGCTTTGGCTGCAATCTGGATTGCTTGAACATCGCAGTCAAAAGCGCGTTTCAAGTCACTTCGGAGGGAAAGTACTCCATTAGGTCCTGGCATCTTGAGCAGCAAATACGGGTAATGCGGTATCGCCATGAATTTTGCTAGTGCTGGTCGTCCGAGAATTGCGTGGTATGATGACTCAAAGTCCGCCACCTCAAATTTGATGAATTCTGTACGGTAGTTTGAGGGTGTTCCAAAAGTGATTGGTAGAGTAATTTGTCCGAGCGGCATGGCTGCTTTGCCGGGTACTATTCCATAAAAAGGTGTGCTTTTTGGTGTGATCATCCCGGTGAGTTGTGGTCCCATCTTTCTTAGTGTTTCCGAAAAGATGATGTTGAGTCTGGCTCCCCCGTCGATTAGTACTTTGGTGACAGTCATACCGGCAATAGTTGGGTCTAGAACTAGTGGGTAATGGCCTGCGTTCCCTACACTAGTCCTTTGGTCTTCTCTTGAAAATTGGATTGGATATTGTGACCAATTGAGATATCTTGGTGTAGCCGGTTCTGCTGTCATGATAGTCCGCAGTGCTAGTTTTTCTTGATGTTTGCTTCTGCAATCTGGAGCCCCTGAGAAGATCACTGCTACCGTTCCCCTGGGTTTTTGGAATCCTTTGTCCTCGTGATTGTCTTCATCTTTTTTCTGATTGTCCTCTTTGGTGTTCTCCTTACTATCTTTTCTTGTGTATCGATCATTGAAAGTGTAGCAATTTCCGATGGTGTGCCTCCCATTAGGGTGCAATGGGCAACGTATGTTTTCAATGTCATCATATCTTCTGGGTTTGGAAAACTTCTTTGATTTGTCGGCCATTGCCTTGTCTGGTCTACGTTTTCTTTCTTGATGTCTACTATTTCGATGATTTTGCTTGTCCGGGTTGTCCTGGTTGCTTCTATCCGGGAACCTCTCTCGTGTTTTTTCTTCTGCAGTAATCATCTTTTCCACTGTTCGCCTGAATTCTTCATTGTTTCTCAGATTTTCTTTGCAGAAATCTTGAAATTGCCACCTAGCCATGATTCCATGAGAGAAAGCTTCAATTACTTCTCGTTTGGTGATGTCATGCACTTGAGCCCGTAGTTCGCCGAATCGTCGATAGTAATTTCTGAGACTTTTGCCTCCCTTTTGCTTGAGTCCTTTCAATTCTGCATGAGTGATTGGGTGTGTAATGATTCCTGCGAAATTTTCACAAAAAGCTCTTTGCAAGTCCTCCCAATTTCTGATAGATCCTGGATTTAATTTGTCGAACCATTGGAGGGGCATAGTTTCTAGTGCCATGGGAAAGAACAGGGTTTTGATATCGTCGTCTCCTCCGGCTAGTTCAATTGATTGTGAATATATTCTGAGCCATTGCCTTGGTTCAGTTTTGCCATCATACTTGGAGTGATTAGACGGTTTGAATTTGTGAGGTAATCGTACTGATGCAAGCCTGTTCGCAAAACAGGGGAATCTGTCGTGCGTTCCGGCTTCTTTGAATTCGGATTCGGCACCTCCTTCTGGCCAAGCGTTGTTTTGATGGGAATAAGTCTGCGAGGCTGTCTGGGTAGGCACCCTACTCCTGGTCTTCCTTGGTTGTTCAAATTGGTGGCCTTGATTATGTTCCTTCCTACTTTCTCCGTTATGGCTTCCACCTGGCCCAAGTCTTTCGAAAGCGGACTTCCTTTGATTTTGATCTTCTTGCCTGTGGGTTGTTGACCTGGCGGGCAATCTCGATCGGGCTCTCTCTTCATGCGTTCTTGGGATCGTCGATTGAAGCAAGTCTTGGAGCTGTTCATACTTCTCTCCGGGATGCGAAGTTGCCCTGAGTTCTTCTAATGCTTCTCGAATCTTATCGTAAGGCGTATTTGCCGTGCGTCTTTCTTTGACTTCTTGTTGTGATTTTCTTCTGTCGTATTCAGCCAAATCTGACTCGTATCTGATCTAGGCTTCCCTGCGCTGCCTAGCACGGTGTTGGCGCCCTTGCTTCAACTTGTTTTTCCTTTCTCTAGCCTGTTTCTGACTCTCGGTTTCTCCATTGTAGCCCATGAGTACTTCCCGTGCGTGAGCCGTTCTGTTATTGGTGTTAGTCTTCATACTGTCGGAGTTGCTGATGACTTTAGTAGACGCCTCGATGTCGCAGATCGAGTCTCCTTCTTGGTAAGGTAGAATAGCTGTTGTTGTTGTGCCGACTAGTTGGGTTCCGCTATCTTCAGGAACGGAACCTGGCCAGTGGATGATACAGTCTTGCGATGTTATCGTTAGCACGAGACCCTCCTAGGCTCCTGTCAATGGTATCCCAAGCATTGGATTGAAAGACCTTTTGAACTGTCCCTGATAGGATTTTGTCGTGTTGTCGAGCCCAAATAGAAAAGAACTCGATTTTTTGAAAGAACTCTGAGGGTAATCCGAGTTGTTTTGGGTTGTACTCTGGAATCCTGCCAAAAAAGAACTCGGTTTCTTAAAAGCACTCGAATAAGACTTCATCTTGGACACAGAACTTGAGTTCGAGTCGGATGCACGTAGTCGTGAAATCTTATTCGAATCGGATATTATGAGCTACGCGAATCTTCTGGTGAGCTGATCTGTCGTAGTTGTCGAAATAGGAAATTCTTCATGATGATCCAGATCTTTGAGGAGATGGCTTTGAAGCTTGCCGTAGTTATCCGCCTCGCAGATCCATGAGCCAAAGATGAAAGTTGATCCCTTCGGGAAGATCATGTTATCGAGGTCCATCGAGCTCTCGGATGCAAAGTCGCCGAAAACCCCTACTTGGCGCGCTAGCTGTCGATGTTTTACCACCGATAGCCTGCCACGGGGGTACCCAGGGCAGTATTGTTTGGGCTTCAGCGTATTGCAGAACTCGACGGTGAATGCAAGAGACAAACAATTTATCCTGGTTCGGACCCTCGATCGTTGATCGAGTAACAGCCCTACGTCCAGTCGGCGTTAGCCTTTGCGTTGGATTGATCGTGAAGAGTTGTGTTGTACCCTTGTTCTTCTTTTGTCCAGGAGCCCTGCCCTCCTTTATATAGTCAGGAGGCCAGAGTCCTAGCTGGTTTACAATGAAAGTTCCTAGTAGGATTACTGAATAGTACTACTACTAGGATTACAAGGGAAGAATCCTAGTTAGACTAGATCTTCTCTCTCCTTTGTGGGATATCCTGTGGGTCCCGTATCGACAAGTTCCTAGTAGGATTATAGAATAATACTACTTCTAAGATTACATGGGAAGAATCCTAGTTAGACTAGATCTTTTCCCTCCCTTGCGGGGTATCCCGTGGGTCCCACACCGACAAGCCCCCGAGCACTTCATGGTTGAGCTCTGGAAGCCTCGTCTTATTCCTTCAGGTCTTGTTGAGCAGGAACAAGCATCGTCTGAGTGCTTTCTTGAGTGAAACCATGTAGCGCTTCATGAGTTCTTCACGTGGAGTGTACCTTTTTGAAGAAAAAAGTACTCCCATTTAGGTGTAGCCCCTGAGCCTCTTACTGTTTGGCACAAGGAGCTGGAGGGTCTTCTCTTGAAATTGCTCTGATTCTTCATCGAAGGGCTCCTGAGCATATACCCGGGTTCTTTGTCAAAAGGAGCTCGGATATAGCTATGTACGGGTTCTTTTTGTCGTGTGGCCTTGAAGTGGTCTGTTTTGAAGAAGTCTTCTGAGTGATGTGCATTTTTTAAGGAAAAAGTGCACTCACTGAGTGTAGCCCCTGAGCCTCTTGCTATTTGGAACAAAAAGTTGGAGGGTCTTGAATCTTATGTTTTTTTGAAAAACTGTTGTCTTGAGGAAGTCTTCTGAGTGATGTGCGCTTTTTTAAAGGAAAAAGTGCACTCACTGAGTGTAGCCCCCCGAGCCTCTTGCTGGTTTCTTTTATCCAAAAAGAACTTGGATACAGGTTCTTGGCATGTTCTCTAGTAGTCTGCTGTTGTCAGATGTAGTTGTATGGTGGTGGTTGATAATAAATGCTGTTTGTTTATGAGTTGCATAGTGTTGGTATATTCTTCCGAATATGCTCATTCTTGATACTGCTCCTTCACGCCTAAGTCCTCTTTCATTGAATTCTATCTTTTCACTGTGTCCTTTGTTAGGTTTATTCCGTTGGTGCTCCCGGTCCATGTGCACCGCTTCTTTGGCCTATAAATATCCTTCTTGTGTGTTGTTTTGATTCATCGAGCGTTTTGTTGCATGGTCTGAAATTTTTGTAGTCATGAATATGGTAGTTTGTGAAGTAGAGCAGCCTCCGGGCGTATTTTGTAGTTCTTGTGTATCTTGCTATAGCTGGAGGGAGTCTTGTGATAGGGATTAGAGGTAGACTAATCCCACAGCAGCATTGTACTTGGAAGTACGTGGCAGTAGTTGGAGGGAGTCTTGTGACGTGGGATACGTTCCTTCATCTGGTAGTTCTGGGTTGATCCTCGTCGCCTGCCCTGAGATTGTCCGGTGCAGATCAACACCATATCCAGGATCACATCGGACTTGGGTAGACAGATGCCTATCGACCTTCTCTGCTCCATGTTGTCCCACCGTGCTACTGATTTCCGCCTTGGATGCACTGCGTCCGTCCTTTGAAGAAAACAGTGTAGCCGAGTGCGGTTTGTTCTACCAAGTAGCAATTTAGAACACGTAGTCGTTCCAGAGCCTAGTTGTGTCCGGGTTCCTCTTTGCTACATTGCTTGTCGTAGTACCGAGTTCATTGGGTCTTGTAAGATGTGTAATCTTCTATTTTTTGAAACCATTTATAATGGAAAGAATCTTGTCTTTTGAGTTGTCATTCTTTATTCTCCTGATGTCCCAGTTGTTTATGAGATTCCTGAGTTCTTTCTATAAGGACCGGGTTGTTGCGTTCCTTGTGAGGTAACCCTTCTTTGCTTCATGGTTGATGAGTTCTTTTTGTAGCAATATGATAACTCCACCGTGGTGTTGGATGGATAAGTCTGAAATCTGCCCGTTGAACTATACCGTTGTGTGGATTTGTGCCATCCATCATTTTAGCTGTGTTAGTAAATGGACCATTGCGTCCTCATGCCGTGTTAAAATGGGCCTGGTGGGCCATGTTTTTACTGGTGTAAAATCTATTTAAGGGCCTTTCCTCTTCTTTTTCTTTACTGCCCTGATTTTCCCTTGAAACCCTAGTCTTCAAGCTTCCGCCACCACCATTGTTGCCGTCATCTGAGCGCTGCCGTCCGAATCATCATTGCCTCCTAGTTCTTTGTTGCTCCTGCTAGTATATGGGTAGGAAGAAATCAGCGAGCAAGTCCCAAGCAACCTTTGTAGATGAGGAGGCATCACTTTCTGTGATTGAGAATCAAGAGTTTATGGCCATGAGGGCTGCTTAGAAGATTTGGCTAGCTTCGACGACGACTGAAGATCAGCTTCACGAGCTTGTTAGCGATGGTCTGATTTAGAGCAAGGACATTGCTGATTGGAGAGCTCCAGGCGAGCATCGGGTCCCTACTCCAGGTCCTGGCGACATTATTCTTTTCGTCTCCATTATCCATGCCAGACTCTGCCTTCCAGCTTCTGCTTTTCTTCACCGATTTCTCAACTATTTTGGGATTAGCCTGAACCATCTTGCTTTCTAATGCTGTCCTTCATCTTTCTGTTTTCGTTCATCTTTGTGAAACTTTCCTTGGAATTCCTCCTTCTCTTTCTCTCTTTTGTTACTTCTTTCGTCTGAAGCCACAACCCCGCCGTGATGACACCAATGTTCTTGGTGGCTGCGGGATTCAGTTTTGCTAGGGTCTTAAGAGCAAATTCTTTGACTATGACCTGGTTGATTCTGTGAGGGATTGGCGTGCCGACTGGTTTTATGCCGCCAATTTGATTCCTTCTCTTTTCGTTCATTCTGGATCTGGTCCCTTGGTTAATGACTGATGGGAAAAGAACCCCCTGACAATGGATGAGAGCCAAGCGATCAAGCTGTTTCTTGAGAGGATATATACTCTGAAGCAGCAGGGCTTAACCGGCTTTGGTATCGTCTCTAGTTTTCTTCGCCGCTGTGTTCAGCCTCTGAAGGAGCGGGAGAATTTTGGGTTTGAGTACTCTGGGCAGAGGACCCTTCTCGTATGGTCCCTGCCCTTGAGTTAACTGATGAGGAGGTGCTCAAGTGTCTTCAGAAGATGCTGAAAGGAGTAAGCGTCGTCCCGCTTGCTGTCCTTGAGTATAGTGCTAACAACCCGCCTCCTGCTGTGAGTTGTTTTTTCTTATGCGGGTACTTTTTATATTTCTTTTATTGTCTCCACTTTTTGCTTAGTCTTCCTTGTCTTGTTGTTTTACTCTTTTATAGGAATTGGGGCGTAATTTCGCTGATCTGATTCCCATTGATGATTGCTCTGCAAATGTGGAGGCTGGGGATAGTCTTGCTGGGGCATCCTTGACCAGTAAGTTTTAAACCACCACAATATTTCCTGGTGTTTCTTCAGCAAACCTTGATGTATATGTAGAGTATGTTCCTCGTCCAGTTCCTTGAGCTCCTCGTACTATCGGAAAGAGGGGGCGAGCGGATAGTTCTTCTTCTACTCTATCTGCTGCCAAGAAGTCTCGCCAGTCGAGTACTCGTCCAGGTACTCCAGTTGTAGCTAGCATGCTCTTAGGTGAGCATATTAATACGCTCTGTCCTTTCGTTGTTTGTTTTTAACTTTGGCCGAGTACTTTTGTCCTTTTTCAGCTGGTGCTATGGTGGCCTTGGTCGAGAGTGAGGAAGAAGAGGATGACGATGCCGCCCTTGTTACTCATCGGTGAGTTGTTTTCTTGTTTTCCTGTTGTTGAACCCCTCTTTTTGTTTTGACTTTGGTCTTGTTCTCTTGTAGTAAGCGGTCATCGGGTTCGAGTTCTTCTAGGGCTCTAGTACTGGCCGCGCTGCTCCTATCACAAGGTGGCGGTGATGTTTTTGCCGCTATAGTTCCCCCTCTTAGGTCCTCTGTTGGTTTTCTGAAGAAGAAGGTAGCTGAGTGAGTGATTCCTTGTTATGCTTCTTTGCTTCTGTTTTCTTTTTCCTGACTCATATTCTTATCGTTGAGTTTTCTTATCATCTTGTAGACCCTCGCCTTCTCTTACTCCTTAGCCGCCCTCTTGTTAGTCCTCTGGTGCGCCCCCGCGTACTGAGTCAAAGGACTCGGAAAGTATGGTTGGTGAGGTGGCTGTGAGGGATACGGGCCCCCTGGTGATCATGCTACTTCGGATCTGCTAACTTGGGGGTGACCATGGCCATGGGGGTGTATCCATCTAAGGAGGTAGCCGAGGCTTCCTAGGATATGGCCATAGTTTTGCCTTCTTTGCCTGCACCGGCTTCTCCTTCTGCCTCTCTTGGTACCGGTGCTCCGCATTTGGATGATGATGTGTTGCATCAATTTGATGCTACTCATCAGTTGTCAAAGCTGACCACTGCCTGGGGACCTTGGCGACCTTTGCGACTTCTTTTGGGGAAAAGCTCCAGGTAAGTTTTTCTGAAGTTCTTTCTTTGGATGTTCGTCTTTCTTCTGTCCTTATGTCTTGTTTTTCTCTCTCTTTTTGCTCAGTCTTTTTCTCATGATCATACCAGCTTCTTTTTCTCGTCTGAAACCGAGAAAAAGTTGTCTTCTGAGGTGAGTACCCTAAAGGCAGAGCTTGACCTCTGTTGGGCCGAGTTGGAGACCGAGCATCAGACGCATCAGGAGGAGGAGAAGGCTCTCCGTGCCTAGGTGGTTGAGGTAGAAAAGCAGAGGGATGCAGCTGCCCAGGAGGCCTTGAAAAATGTGGAGGCCATGAAGAAAGAGTGCACTAGTATTGCGAGTTCTTTTTCATTTCCTTTTGTATTCAAATTTGCCTTTCTGCTGACTTGTTTTTTGTTGTCTGGTCTAGCTCTTCGAGTTGAAAAGCAGAAGCTCTTGGAGGGTATCGAGGAGATGAAAACACTTGTTCATACTAACCACAATAGGTCTGAGGAGGTAATTACTCGAGCTAAAGAAGAACTCGTGCTTGCTAAGTTGATTAGGCGTGGAGCTGACAGGGATCTTGTGCAGGCCCAAAAAACTATCGAAGTCTTGTCTGGCAAGTTGGCGATAGCTACTGAGAACTGGAATGCTTTATGGAAATCCTTTCGGTTAGTAGCCGGTCTTCCCTAGACTTCAGTGGATGATGGTCAATCTTGGGCTCAGTTTATTCCCTAAGTGCTGACCCGTTTCTAGGAGTTTGTGAAGAGGTGCGCCCAACTGTGTACCAGAAATGTTATTGCCCAGGTCCAAGTTCTTTCTCCGGAGTTTCCTTTATCCAAGGTTGCTGATGAAGTCGAGAGTCAAGAATATCTAGATGCTGTTGAGAAGGTGGAGCCTGAGGTCGAAGATTTAGCCAGGAGGATTGTTGATAATCTTAACATTGATATTTCTTCTCCTGATGATAATGCTTGATGTAATTGACCTTTGTACTCCAGCTTCTGTAATAGAACACTAAACTTCTTTTTGAATGAAGATTGAATGAAGATTCTTTATTTTTTTGTTGATGTCTTCTTTGCCTGTATTTCTTCATCTTGTAAACAACCCAGTTTAGGTAGATCGTTGTCTTGACAAACTTTCTTGATCTGTCGAGTGCTTTTCTGGCTTTCGTTTGTGCCGTGTAAACAACTCGGTATATGTAGATTGTTGTCTTGACAAACTTTGTGTTCTTGTTAGTACTTAAAAGACTTAGGACCGGTGATCTCAAGTATCTTTAGCTTCTTCTTTTCGGCTTAACTCAGGATGTGGTCAGCATCTGGTCCTTTCCCTGGTTGCAAAAACATCCTAGGATCGACAAGCCCCCGAGCACTTCCTGGTTGAGTTATGGAGCCTCGTCTTGTTCCTTCAGGTCCTGCCGAGTAGGTACAAGCGTCATCTGAGTGCTTTCCCGAGCGAAACCATGTAGCGCTTCTTGGGATCTTCTGATTGTAGCCCCCGAGCCTCTTGCTATTTGGAACAAGGAACTGGAGGGTCTTGTCTTGAAATTGCTCTGATTTATTCTCAGGCTTAGTTTTAGTCATTTTGCTTTTTGGTTCGGGTGTTAGCTTATTAGCTACCCTTATCGGTGGGCTCAAGCATCTTTTTAGCTCTTTTGCTCTCGACCGATATGCTTAGGCGTATTTTCAGCCATTTTGCTTTTTGGTTCGGGTGTTAGCTTATTAGCTACCCTCATCGGCAGGCTCAAACATCTTTTTAGCTCTTTTGCTCTCGGCCAGTATGCTCAGGCGTATTTTCAACCATTTTGCTTTTTGGTTCGGGTGTTAGCTTATTAGCTACCCTCATCGGCGGGCTCAAGCATCTTTTCAGCTCTTTTGCTCTCGGCCGATATGCTCAGGCGTATTTTTAGCCATTTTGCTTTTTGGTTTGGGTGTTAGCTTATTAGCTACCCTCATTGACGGGTTCAAGCATCTTTTTAGCTCTTTTGCTCTTGGCCGGTATGCTCAGGCGTATTTTTAGTCATTTTGCTTTTTGGTTCGGGTGTTAGCTTATTAGCTACCCTCATCGGCGGGCTCAAACATCTTTTCAGCTCTTTTGCTCTCGTCTAGTATGCTCATTGGAAACAACTCGGGGAAAGCCATAATAAGACATATGTTGTCGAGAAAGAACCATCTTTATTGATCATGAACATTGATAAGTCATAATAGTACATATGTTGTCGAGGAGCACCATCTTTATTGATCATGAACATTGATCTCTTGTGGCTTGTATATATATTCTTCCTTGAGTTGTTTTCATGCGTAGAATCTTCTTAGCTGGCTGATGTGCCATGTATTGTTGACTTCTTTTTCGTCTTCAGTTATCAACTTGTATGTGCCTGGTCCGGTGACTTTTGTGACGATAAAAGGACCTTCCCATGGACTGAGTAGTTTATGGCGTCCGTCAGTTTTTTTGTATTCTTCTTAGTACTAGGTCTCCGACTTGTAGTGATCGAGGCTGGGTATTCTTGTTGTAGTGGTGTCTTAATCCTTGGAGGTATCTTGCTGATTGAAGGGTAGTGTTTACTCTGACTTCTTCTGTACTGTCGAGTTCTAATCTTCGGGTGTGTTCTGCTTCTCCTTCGTCATATTGTTCTATCCTTGGTGACATTCAGATCAAGTTGGCAGGTAGTATGGCTTCTGATCCGTAAACTAGGAAGAAAGGTGAGTATCCGGTGGTTCTGCTTATTTGAGTTCGTAGCCCCCATATGACCTTGGGTAATTCTTCAATCCATTTTGATCCATAGTCCACTAGTTCTTCATACAATCTTGGTTTTAATCCGGCTAGTATGAGTCCATTAGCCCTTTCTACCTGTCTGTTGGCCTCTGGATGTGCGACTGATGCGTAATCTATGCTGAAGCCGTAGTCCTGTGCCCAACTTTGGAATTCTATGGCTATGAAGGGAGAACCCAAATCTGTGATGATTCGATTGGGCATACCGAAGCGGTGCATAATGTCTTGGATGAACTCGACTGCTTTGGCTACGCTGTATTTTTCGAGTGGTTTGTATTCAATCCACTTGGTGAACTTGTCAATTGCTACGAAGATGTACTCGAAACCGCCTTTTGCTTTCTTGAGAGGTCCTACTTGATCCAGCCCCCAGCAGGAGAAGGGCCAAGCGGGTGGGATGCAGATGAGATTGTGTGCTGGCACATGAGCTTGTCTTGCGAACATTTGACAACCTTTGCATTTTCTGACAAGTTCTTCTGCGTCTTTCAAAGCGGTTGGCCAGTAGAACCCAGTGTAGAATGCCTTGCTGACCAGTGTTCTTGAGGCAGTAAGATTTCCACAGCAACCAGAGTGTATTTTGTCTAGGATCTCTTTGCCCTCTTCAAATGAGACACATTTTAGGAGTACTCCTGATGACGTAGCTCTTCTGTAGAGCTTGTCCCCTACTAGGACGTAGTTCTTGCTTCTGCGAACAACTCGGGTAGCTTCCTCTTTATCCACTGGCAACTTATTCTCTTTGATGTAATCAATAAAAACCTGGGTCCATGAAGTGGTGATTACTAAAATCTGGGTGCCTTTAGCTGAGATTTCAGGGGTTATCTCACCGGGTTGTTTGATAGAGGGAGCTGATAACTCCTCTATGAATACACCGGGTGGGACCTTCGCCCTATCCGATCCAAGCTTGGCGAGGATGTCTGCCGCAATATTAGAATCGCGCAGGATATGTAGAATTTCTAATCCTTGAAAATGTTTTTCTAGCTTTCGTATTTCAGCATAGTAAGTGCCCATGTTTTCTTTGGTGCAGTCCTAATCTTTGTTGACTTGATTGATGACTACTGCCGAATCGCCGTATACGAGTAAACGCTTGATTCCGAGGGTAATTGCCACTCGTAGCCCGTGGATGAGGGCTTCGTATTCTGCTTCATTGTTTGTAGCTTGCCATAATATCTGAAGGACATACTTGAGTTGTTTTCCGTCTAGAGAAATGAGGAGAACGCCTACACCGGTTCCGCCTAGCTTGAGTGATCCATCAAAGTACATCTTCCAATGATCAAGGATGGTATTTGACATAGGTTATTGAATTTCTGTCCACTCGGCAACAAAATCGACCAGGGCTTAAGATTTAATTGCCTTCCATGGGGTGAAATCGATATTGAGAGCACCAAGTTCAACTGCCCACTTAGATATGCGCCCTGTTGCGTCTCTATTATGTAGGATGTCTCCAAGTGGGAAATCTGTCACCACGGTAATCTTGTGGCTTTCAAAATAGTGGCGAAGCTTACGTGAAGTGATCAAGAGGGCATAGAGTAGTTTTTGCACATGCAGGTACCGGATTTTTTATTCTGATAGTACTTCACTGATGTAGTATATGGGGCATTGTACTTTATATACACGCCCTTCTTCTTCTCTTTCTACGACAATAGCTGTGCTAATCACAGTAGAAGTTGCCGCAATGTACAATATCATGTCTTCGTATTTCTTTGGAGGTGTGAGAATGGGCGAGGAGGTGAGGTATGCCTTGAGCTTCTTGAAAGCTTCGTTGGCTTCTTCTGTCCACTCGAACTTGTCTGTCTTCTTTAGTAGTTTAAAGAAAGGTAACCCTTTTTCGCCCAGTCTTGATATGAAACAATTGAGGGCCGCCATACAGCCTGTTAGTTTATGCACATCTTTGACACTTCGAGGAGGGCCCATCTCTGAGATGGCTCGAATTTGCTTGGCGCTGGCTTCGATTCCACGATGACTGACCAAGAATCCGAGTAGTTGTCCCGAAGGAACTCGGAATACACACTTGTTTGGGTTTAATTTCCACCTCCATCTTTTCAGGTTTTCGAATGTTTGCTTTAAGTCTTCAATTAGTGTATCCAGGTTCTTTGTCTTTACTACTACGTCATCCACGTATGCCTCTATGTCTTCGCCGATCTGATCACCAAGGCACGTTTGGATAGCTCTTTGGTAAGTGGCACCAGCATTCTTGAGTCCAAATGACATGGTTTTGTAGCAGTAGGCACCGAATGGAGTGATGAAAGATGTCTTGCTCTAGTCTTGTTCCTTTAATGCAATCTGGTGATATCCTAAATAGCAATCAAGGAAGGATAATAGGGTAGATCTTGCTGTTGAATCAACTATCTGATCAATGCGTGGTAGCCCGAACAGATCTTTCAGGTAGTGTTTGTTGAGATCTGTGTAGTCGACACACATGCGCCACTCGTCCGTATTCTTTTTCTATACTAGAACAGGGTTTGCTAGCCAATCTAGATGGAGGATTTCTCTGATGAATCCGGCTGCCATTAGCTTTATGATTTCTTTTTTAATTGATGCCTTCTTGTTGGGTGAGAATCGTCATAGTCGTTGCTTCATAGGCTTGGAGCCTTCATTGATATCAATTCTGTGCTCAGCCAACTCTCTTAGGACACCTGGCATGTCGATAGGCTTCCAAGCGAAGATATCTTTGTTGTCCCAAAGAAAGTTGGTGAGCGCGAGTTCTGATTTTGCCAAGAGGTGGGCACTGATGGTTGCCATTTTGGAGGGATCACCGGTGCCTAGGTCGATTTGCTTGACGTCGGCTTCTTTTGGTGGTGCGAGGATGCTGGGTTTTTTAGCCGATATCTCTAGCTCTTCTAGGCTCATTTCTGCTGTGATAGTGGCAATTTCTTTTCTTCCATCGGCGGCTTGTGCTTTTGCTACAATTTGGATTGCCTAAACATCGCAGTCAAAAGTGCGCTTCAAATCACTCCAAAGAGAAAGGACACCATTAGGCCCTAGCATCTTAAGCAACAGGTATGGATAATGCGGTATCGCTATGAATTTTGCTAGTGCTGGGCGCCCGAGGATTGCATGATATGATGAATCGAAGTCTGCAACTTCAAACTTGATGAACTCTATACGGTAGTTCAAGGGAGTCCCAAAAGTAATTGGTAGAGTGATTTGTCCAAGTGGCATAGCTGCCTTGCCAGGTACTATTCCATAAAAAGGGGTGCTTGTTGGTGTAATCATCTCGTCGAGTTGTAGTCCCATCTTCCTTAGTGTCTCTAAAAAGATAATGTTGAGTTCGGCTCCCCCATCAATTAGTACTTTAGTGACAGTCATGTCAGCGATAGTTGGATCTAGAACCAGTGGGTAATGGCCCGCGTTTCCTACGCTAGTCCATTGGTCTTCTCTTGAAAATTGGATTGGATATTGTGACCAATTGAGATATCTTGGAGTAGCCGGTTCTGCTGCCATGATGGTTCGTAGAGCTAGCTTTTCTTGATGTTTACTTCTGGAATCTAGGGCTCCAGCGAAGATTACTGCTACTGTCCCCCTGGATTTTTGGAATCCTTTGCCTTCATGGTTGTCTTCATCCTTTTTCTGATTGTCTTCCTTAGTGTTTACCTTATTATCTTTTCTCGTGTATCGCTCGTTGAAAGTGTAGCAATTTCCAGTGGTGTGATTTCCTTTAGGATGCAAAATGCAACATATGTTTTCAATATTGTCATACTCTCTGGGTTTGGAAAACTTTCTTGATTTATCAGCCATCACCACGGTGTTGTCAAGTCCACGTTTTCTTTCCTGATGTCTGACATTTCGATGATTTCGCTTGTTCGGGTAGTCTTGATTGTTTTTATCCGGGAACCTTTCTCGTGTCTTTTCCTCTGCAGTAATTATCTTTTCTACCGTGCGTCTGAATTCTTCATTGCTTCTCGGGTTTTCTTTGCAGAAGTCTTGAAATTGCCACCTAGCCATAATTCCGTAAGAGAAAGCTTCGATTACTTCCTGTTCTGTGATGTCATGTACTTGAGCACGTAGTTCGCCAAATCGTCGATAGTAATTTCTGAGAGTTTTGCCTCCTTTCTGCTTGAGTTCTTTTAATTCTGCGTGGGTGATGGGGTGCGTGATGATCCCCGTGAAATTTCCACAAAAAACTCTTTGCAAGTCTTCCCAATTTCTGATTGACCCTAGATTTAATTTGTCGAACTATTGGAGGGGCATGGTTTCCAATGCCATGGGAAAGAATAATGTCTTGATATCGTCGTCTCCTCTGGCTAGTTCAATCAATTGCTAGTAAATCCTGAGCCACTGCCTTGGTTCGGTCTTGCCATCATACTTGGAGTGGTTGGACGGCTTGAACTTGTGAGGCAGTCGTATTGAAGCAAGTCTGTTTGCAAAATAGGGGAATCTATCATGCGTTCTGGCTTCTATGTATTCTGATTCAGCACCCCCTTCTTGCCAACTGTTGTCTTGGTGAGAGTAGTTTCGTGTGGCTATCCAAGTAGGTGCTTTACTTCTGTCCTTTCTTGGTTGTTCAACTCGGTCATTTTGACTATGGTTTCTTCTACTTTCTCTGTTATGACTTCCACTTGGTCCAAGTCTCTCGAAAGCGGACTTCCTTTGATTTTGATCTTCCTGCTCATGAGATATTGACCTGGCAGGTAGTCTTGAGCGGGTCCTTCCATCATGCGTCCTTAGGACTGTTGATCGGAGAAAGTCCCGGAGCTGTTCTTGTTTTTCACTGGGATGTGAAGTCGCCCTGAGTTCTTCTAGTGCTTCTCGGATCTTATCGTAGGGTGTATTCACCGCTCGTCCTTCTTCGACCTCTCACTCTGATTTTCTTCTATTGTACTCGGCTAGATCTGACTCATATCCGATCCAAGCTTCCTTGCACTGCCTAGCACGACGTTGACGTCCTTGTTTCAATTTGTTCTTTCTCTCTCTGGCTTGCCTCTGACTCTCGATCTCACCATCGTGCCCCTAGGTAAAGGGTGATATGTTGGACTTAGATTTATCCGATGACCTAACGTCGGGCGCTTCTGGGGGGACCAATGGTGATCGAGGCCGGCGAACCATGAATACTTCTCGTGCGTGAATTGCTCCGCTATCGGCGTTGGTTTCCACACTGTCGGAGTAGTTGATAACCTTAGTAGAGGCTTCAAGGTCGCAGATTGAGTCTCCTTCTTGGTAGGGTAGAATTGCTGTTGTCATATTGTCGACTAGTTGGGTGCCGCTATCCTTAGGAACGGAACCTGGCCAGTGGACGATGTAGTCTTGAGATGTTATAGTTAACACGAGACCTTCCTGGGCTCCTTTCAGTGGCATTCTAAGCACCGGATCGAGGAATCCTTCAGGCCGTGTTTGATAAGACGTTGCCATGTTGTGGAGTCCGGACGAAAAAGGACCCGACTTCTTGAAAAGACTCTGAGTGTACTCCGAGTTGTATTCTTGATAGGCTAAGGCCGCGTTCTTAAGCCCCATCAGAAAAGAACTCGGTTTCTCGGAAGAACTCGGGTAAGACTCTATTTCGGATGCAGAGCCTGAGTTTGAGTCAGATGCGCAAAGTCACGAAATCTAAGTTGGATCGGACATCGCGAGCTGCGCGAATCTTCCAGCAAGTTGATCTGTCGTAGTCGCCGAAATAGAATGGTCTTCATGGTGATCCGAATTTTTGAGGAGACGGCTTTGGAGCTTGACATTATCACCTGCCTCGTAGATCCATGAACCGAAGATGAAGGTTGATCCCGTCGAGAAGATCATGTTGTCGAGGTCCGTCGAGCTCTTGGATGCAAAGTCGCCGAAAGCCCCTACCTAGCGCACCAGCTATCGATGTTTCACCACCGATAGCCTACCACGGGGGTACCCAGGGTAGTTTTGTTCAGGCTTCAGCGTATGCAAAACTCGATGGTAAACGCAAGAGATAGTCGATTTATCCTGGTTTAGGCCCTCGACCGTGATCGAGTAATAGCCCTACGTCCAGTCGGCGTTAGCCTTTACGTTGGATTGATTGTGAAGTGTTGTGTTGTTCAAAATCCTATCTCTAGGAACCCTACCCTCCTTTAAATAGTTAGGAGGTCAGAATCCTAGTCGGTTTACAATAAGAGTTCCTAGTAGGATTACAGAATAATACTACTTCTAAGATTACATGGGAAGAATCCTAGTTAGACTAGATCTTCTCCCTCCCTTGCGGGGTATCCCGTGGGTCCCGCACCGACACTCACACCTTGGCTAAGGCCTATGGTGGTAAGGACCGCTTGCTTATGTGCTTGGGTAGCCAAAGAGCTTCTCTACAAAGAGGGATTGGGCTATACCCCCAAGAAAGGCAAGGCGGCTTTTGCTCCTCATAAAACTAGTTTTGTGAAGAACAATGGTCGGTTTTGCACTAGTTGCAAGCAAGTTGGTCATGAAGAGCAAAAGTGCATGAAAAGGAAGCCACAAGCTAATGTATCCTCCATTAAGCTTGATTCTTTCTATGTACTTACAAAGGGTGCAAATGGTGTAAATGCTAAGTTCGTTGGTAAACCATGGATGGGCTCAAAAAAGAAAGCCATTTGGGTACCAAAGAGCTTAGTGACTAACCTTCAAGGACCCAAGCAAGTTTGGGTACCTAAAAAGAATTGATCTTCTTTTGTAGATAAATTACAAAGCCGGAGGAAGGCATTGGGTTCTTGATAGTGGGTGCACTCAACACATGACCAAAGATGCAAGAATGTTCAACTCAATCAACACCAATGGCAATGATGGTTATGATAGTATCACATTTGGTGACAATAGCAAAGGCAAGGTCAAAGGACTTGGTAAGATTGCAATATCCAATGACATGAGCATATCCAATGTATTGCTAGTCGAGAGCTTAAATTTTAATTTGCTATCCGTGGCTCAATTGTGTAATCTTGGATTCAAATGCATATTTGGGGTAGATGATGTAGAAATCATAAGTGTAGATGGCTCTAACTTTATCTTCAAAGACTTTAGATATGAGAATCTATACTTGGTTGATTTCAATGCTAATGAAGCTAGATTATCTACATGCTTATTCACTAAGTCTAGCATGGATTGGTTATGGCATAGAAGGCTTGGTCATGTTGGAATGAAATAATTGAGTAGATTAGTTAAGCATGACTTGGTCAAAGGCTTGAAAGATGTTGTGTTTGAAAAGGATAAGCTTTGTAGCTCTTGTCAAGCCGGGAAACAAGTTGGAAACACCCATCCTAAGAAAAACATGATGAGCACTAGTAAAGCATTTGAGTTATTGCATATGGACTTGTTTGGGCCAACACAATACACTAGCATTGGTGGAAACAAATATGGATTTATGATAGTGGATGACTACACTAGATACACATGGGTATTCTTTCTAGTGGACAAAAGTGATGTGTTTGCAACTTTCAAATCATTTGTCAAAGGCATTCACAATGAGTTTGAAACAACCATCAAGAGAGTTAGGAGTGACAATGGTAGTAAGTTCAAGAATACTAGAATTGATGAGTTATGTGATGAATTTGGAATTAGACATCAATTCTCGGCCAAGTACACACCACAATCAAATGGCCTTATTGAGAGAAAGAATAGAACACTCATTGATATGGCAAGGTCTATGCTTAGTGAGTACAATGTGAGTCAATCCTTTTGGGCCGAAGCTATCAACATGGCTTGCTATTGTAGCAACCGCCTCTATTGTCACCCATTAAAAGAGAAAACACTATATGAGCTCTTGAATGGTAGAAAGCCCAACATAGCATATTTTCGGGTCTTTGGTTGCAAATGCTATATCTTGAAGAAAGGTACTAGATTGGGCAAGTTTGATAAGAAATACGATGAAGGATACCTACTTGGTTATTCCACTACAAGCAAAGCATATAGAGTTTGGAATTTGGATAGTGGTACTCTTGAGAAAGTTCATGATGTTGAATTTGATGAAACCAAGGGTTCACAAGTAGAGAATGAGAACTTGGAAGATGTTAGAGGCATTCAACTTTCAAATGCCATGAAGAACATGGATATTGGTGAATTGAGGTATAGGCAAGTGAATGATGATGAAGATGATCAAGTGCAAGTGCTCTCTAACTCAAATTTGCAAGATGATGCAAATCAAGCTAGTACAAGTGGATCTCATGATATTGAGCAAGATCAAGCGGCTAGTACATCATCTCAACCCAATGATCAAGCAAGTGCAAGCAATCAAATTCCAATGCTCCAACCAACCAATATTGCAAGGGATCATCCATTGTACACTATCATTGGTGATATTTCAAGAGGTGTACAAACAAGGTCAAGATTGACTTCATTTTGTGAGCATTTCTCATTTGTGTCATTCATTGAACCAAAGAAGATAGATGAAGCATTGAAGGATGTTGATTGGGTGAATGCTGTGCATGAAGAATTGAATAACTTCACAAGAAATCAAGTATGGGAATTGGTAGAAAGACCAAAGGGACACAATGTGATTGGAACCAAATGGGTCTTTAGAAATAAGCAAAATCAAGATGGGATGGTAGTAAGGAACAAAGCAAGATTGGTAGCACAAGGCTATACACAAGTTGAAGGTCTTGACTTTGGAGAAACATATGCCTCGGTTGCTAGATTGGAAGCAATTAGAATCTTGCTAGCCTATGCTTGTGCCCACAACATCAAGCTCTATCAAATGTATGTTAAGAGTGCATTTCTTAATGGCTACATCAATGAAGAAGTATATGTTGAGCAACCTCCCGGTTTTGAAGATGATGAGAAGCCCAACCATGTGTACAAGTTGAAGAAGGCATTGTATGGGTTGAAACAAGCACCTAGAGCATGGTATGAGAGATTGAGAAACTTCCTACTCTCTAAAGGGTTCACAATGGGCAATGTTGACACCACTCTTTTCATCAAGAAGATTGGAAAAGATCTATTTGTGTTGCAAATCTATGTTGATGATATCATATTTGGATCAACCAATCAAGATTTTTGTGAAGAATTTGGAAAGATGATGGCTAATGAGTTTGAGATGTCCATGATTGGAGAGTTGAGTTACTTGCTTGGTCTTCAAATCAAGCAATTAAAGAATGGTACATTTGTGAGTCCAGGCAAGTATATCAAGGACATGATCAAGAAGTTTGGCATGAGTGATAGCAAATCCATTAGCACACCAATGGGAACAAATGGCAACTTGGATAGTGATGCAAGTGACAACATGGTGGATCAAAAATTGTATCAGTCTATGATTGGAAGCCTACTCTATGTGACCGCATCAAGGCCGGATGTCATGTTTAGTGTATGCATGTGTGCAAGATTTCAAGCCTCACCAAAAGAAAGTCATTTGAAGGCTACAAAGAGAATATTGAGGTACTTGAAGCATACACCAAATGTTGGTTTGTGGTATCCTAAAGGAGCAAAGTTTGAGTTAGTTGGTTACTCCGACTCGGATTATGCAGGATGCAAGGTTGAAAGGAAGAGCACCTCGGGCACATTTCAATTGTTGGGAAGATCACTTGTTTCATGGTCATCAAAGAAGCAAAATAGTGTTGCATTATCAACCATCGAAGCCGAATACATATCCACCGGTAGTTATTGTGCACAAGTACTTTGGATGAAGGCCACTTTGAGTGATTTTGGAATCAAGTTCAAGAAAGTGCCATTGCTATGTGACAATGAGAGTGCAATCAAGTTGACCAATAATCCAGTTCAACATGTAAGAACAAAGCACATTGATGTCCGCCACCATTTCATAAGAGATCACCAACAAAAAGAGGACATTTGCATTGAGAGTGTAGGCACCGAAGATTAACTTGCCGATATATTCACCAAGCCATTGGATGAGAAAATATTTTGCAAGCTAAGGAATGAGTTGAACATATTGGATTTCTCAAATATGTGTTGATGGACCCCCCCCCACTTATATGACATGCCTCTCCTTCAAGCAATCCAAGGTAAAAGTTGATTGGCATGGCATACATCCTTGTTAAGGACATGATTTGTGCATCTAGACATCTTTCACATTCATTAGGCTCATTCATGAAAATCAAATGAATTTGACGTCTATGTGGTACCACTATTGCTTCTATGCTTGACTTGATCTAGTGGTAGCATATGACATGTTTGTGGGCTTGTAAACCTAGTGTTTAATCTAGAAAATGAGCTCTAAGTGTTTAACTCAACATGGTACAAGATAACCCTTATTTAGAGGTGTGAAGAAGCTTGTCCTTGGATCAAACCGAGTTAAATATCTTTGGCAAATATTCTAGTTTGAACCAAATTTGAGAATATGATCCTCACCCCATTGATTGACATTGATAATTTCCACCTATCTACATTTTAAACCTTTATGGTCATTGATGACAAAGGGGGAGAAATTAGTGTACAAAAATAGTGGGAGAAAAACAAAGATATTAGTACATGGGAAAATAGTGTACAAAGACAACAAAGGGGGAAAGAAATAAAGAGATAAGTAATAAGGGAGAATTTGACAAAGGAAAGAGATCAATTAAAATTTTGAGCACACAAGTAGGGAGAGCAAGCTCATGAACTTGTATGATGCATTTGAATGTGCATTTCATATGTTTGCTTGCATAGCACAAGTTTTAAATTTAAATATCCATGCTTGTGTGATGTATGCTAGTTATAAGATTGAATGATAAAATAAAAATCTAGCATGTATAGGTTAACTAGTGATTTCATTTCCAAGTATTTCCAAGTGGTATCTAGTTAACCATGATACTAAGGATGGTATAATGATGCACTCATATTGGTATCACGCTTCAAAGGTCCATCTTTTATACCTTAGCATCATTTGGTAGACATTGTCTCCTATATTTCCTATCTAATCATATGTGCAAGCTACAATCTAAACTCTTAACACATATGTAGGGGGAGCAATTACTACCATATGGAGTTCATGAAACTTGTCCATATCCTTTTACACATGGTAAATATGCTTGGGCAAGCAACATGAATTCAATTGAATTTTAATTCATATCTTTATATAAGGGTTGCCATCAATTATCAAAAAGGGGGAGATTAAAAGCTCTAGTTTGGTTTTGGTGAATTGATGAACCCTAAGTGCTAACCTAGTTTATCAAAGTGATCATGAGATAGGTAGCACACCCCAAGTAGTGAAGCAAATGAAGATCATAGCATGATGATGATGATGATGCCATGGTGATGATCAAGTGCTTAGACTCGGAAAGAAGAAAGAGAAAAACAAAAAGCTCAAGGCAAAGGTATAAATTGTAGGAGCTATTTTGTTTTAGTGATCAAGACACTTAGAGAGTGTGATCACATTTAGGTTTGATAGCCGTACTATTAAGAGGGGTGAAACTCGTATCGAAATACGGTTATCAAAGTGATACTAGATGCTTTAACTCATTGCATATGCATTTAGTATCTAGTGGAATACTAACACCCTTGAAAATATTTGTAAAAATATGCTAACACATGTGCACAAGGTGATACACTTGGTGGTTGGCACATTTGAGAAAGGGTGAAGAAGATAGAGGTGAAAAGGAGTTAGTCTCGCTGGTCACGTAGTGATCGGACGCTGGTCTCAGAGGGATCGACGCGTCCGGTCAGTTGCAGCAGCGAAGACGCTGGCGTTGGTCAACTAACCGGACGCTGGATGGCTGCGTCCTGTCCAGCTAACGTGGCAACACAGTGGTCAGGGTGACTGACCGGACGCTGGCTATGTCCGGTCAAGGGCGACCGGACGCGTTCGGTCGTGAAAAATCATTTCTAGAAGCTTACTGGAAATGACCGGACGCTGGAGGCTCAGCGTCCGATCACCTGTAGCTGCAGCGTCCAGTCAGTTTCTGACCGTTGAGATCGGGCGCATAGTATTTGAAGAGGGGGACACGTGGCATGCATCACGTGACCGGACACTGAGGTCCAGCGTCCGGTCAGTATGACCGGAGCGTCCGGTCACCCCGCATTATGCCTAATGAAGGGGTACAACGTCTCTATTTCATAGGGGCTTCTATTTAAGCCTCATGGCCTGTTCAAGCTCACTCTCTTGGCTATTTGCATTGACGTAGCAACCTTGTGAGCTTAGCCAAAGCCCTCCCACTCATCTCCATCATTGATTCATCATCTTTGTGAGATTAAGAGTGAATCCAAGTGCATTGCTTGAGTGTTTGCATCTAGAGGCACTTGGTGTTCGTGTTTTGCTGTGGGATTTGCTTGTTACTCTTGGTGGTTGCCGCCACCTAGACAGCTTAGAGCAGCGAGGATCGTCGAGCGGAGGTTGGTGATTGTCTCCGGCTCCGATCGTGGTTATTGTGAGGGGTTCTTGACCTTTCCCCAGTGCAGAGGCAAAAGGTACTCTAGTGGATTGCTTGTGGCTTGTGTGATCCTCATCTTGTATTGGTTGTGCGGCACCCTATTGAGGGTTTGGCATGTGATGCCAATTAGCGCGTGAACCTCCAAGTGAGTGAATCGCCATAACGAGGAGTAGCTTGCCGACAAGCAAGTGAACCTTGGTAAAAATCATTGTGTTTATCATTTGATTCCGAGGTAATTGGTCTTCATTGTTATTCATTCTTGTGATTGATTGGTTCCTTCCTCGATACGGCAGTATAACCTTCTTGCTCACTCTCTATACATTACCGCAAACTAGTTGTCAAGCTCTTTAGTGTAGCTAGCTGTGAGAGCTTGTTAGTTTGGTTGGTGTGGCTCTTTAGTTAGCTTTTGAAAGCACACTAACTTAGTGTAGTGTCATAGCTATTGTGTGGATAGATATTATCTAAACTAGAATTGTGATAGGTGGCTTGTATTTTTAGTAGGCTAGCGCAACACTTGCTTTGCCTCATAATTGTCTAACCGATTTGCTAAGTGTTGTTGTAGAAAATTTTATTAGGCTACTCACCCCCCTCTAGCCATTAGGACCTTTCAGTTGGCGAGGTCGTCCAGCGTCGTGCAGGTTGGCTAGGAGCCCAGAAGGCAGAAAACTCACCTTGGCCGGCGCCTTCGCCGGTGCCGCAACCTTGTCCTTCGCTACCGCTGTCACCGCTGCAGCGGCGGCGTCCTTAAATTTGGCCAGCGATGTGTCCTCGATGGGGGTGGCGAGATCCCCGCGACCACTGGCGCGCGGCAGGTACCCTTCCACGGCTGCCTTGGCGACGACATACTCCTCCCCTCCGATCCCATTCTCCACGCAAGTGGTGCCCTCGCAGCCGGCGTCCTCCATCGCACGGGCGTGATTGGGGGGAGATGGCCGCGATATGTGGCGGCGGGGGGAGGATGGAGTGGAGCGCGTGATGCGGTATCGCAAGGGGGAGTCGTGGACCGACGGAGCGACGATTGTCGCACGAAACGGTGGTCTTACTTTCTTTCTTTTTAGTTGTAGGAGATTTGGTTGCCTATCGCCAATCTTTTATATTTAGTTTATTAAATTTATGATAACTTTTTTATCTAGTTTTGACTTGCCAAATCTTTGACATGGCAAATTTTAGTCGTAAACAAATCATGCCCTTGGATTTCGAGCCGAGTGACGGGGCGGCGGATGTCAGCACTTAGCAGGGCGGCAGATGCTCAAATAAGTTTGATTTTGGTAAACCGAGATTATAGGGTTGTAAATCAATACATTTCCAAAAAGAGTCTTGTTTCATCAGAAGCAGTATAAATTTCTTTTGTGAAGGAAGGTTTATAGTTGGATTTATTTAGCTAAAGTTTAGCGGGCCAAATTATTTAGCCGCTAGAGATCAAGATGGGACGGCTAAAATTTAGCTAAACTTTAGCTATAGGCAAATGTACATAATTCATTTAGTAAACACAAAATGGCCCCTCTGTTTTTTCTATTCACATCGTGTTCAACAAAAGTAATAGCAACATGGTAAATAAATATCAATAAGCCAGAGGATCCAAATAGTCACAACTAAACTTTAGTGGGCCAAATTATTTAGCTAAGGTTTAGCTAAGCTGAATCCAACGGGACATATATATAATTATATAGCAGCAATATAGATTTTTTTATAAACGGCACAAATTGAAAAACTAGGCACCGTCACTGACCTCTGGGTCCTACTACCTATATAACTGCACACAACATTTTCTAATGTGCGAACGCATAATAGACCGGCCGGCCGTTCCTATCCTACACTGTATAATAATGAGAAGCCAAAGGGGCATGAGTGCATGACCCTGATAGGATCGGATCCATCACAGCCACATCCTAGACTCCCACATCTTTCGCCGCCTGGGTGGCCTCTCCTGGCCGGCCTTGTCGCCGGCTCCACATCCTCTACCATGGCCGCCGCCCAGAGAAGGTTCAGGAACCTCTCTACCCTCTCCTCTACCATGGCCGCCGCCCAGAGAAGGTTCAGGAACCTCTCTACCCTCTCCTCTACCATGGCCGCCGGCCCAGAGAAGGTTCAGGATGACCGAGGGGCTGCCGGCGTGAGGCATCGCCGCCTTAGGCGATGCCGCCACCGGTGAAAGGTCTCGCCTTGCTCCCCGTCCTCGTCGCAGCTGCTTCGTCGCTGTTTCAGATTCAGATCCGCAGCATAAGTCCGGTAAGATCAGGTCTAGCTGTGGCCACAACACACTCCCCCAATTCCCCATCTGGGCCTATATGGGCCGCGATTTGATTTTCCGGTTTTTGGAAACTAGCAATCCGCCGATTCGTTCAGCAACCTTTTATTTGAAGAGTTCAAAATCGTTCCCTCTCCAGCATTTTGGTTTCATTCTTTAGTTTTAGTCCCGTACCGCTCGGGAACGCAGAGCTATCGAAAATCAGGCTCTATAAAACACGGGGGCCCTTCCCCTTCTTCCAATCACCCTAAAAATCGATTCCACGCGAGCCCAGGCATAACCCAGCGCTTCCGGAGGACTTCGTCGGTTAAGGGCTCTTTTCTCGAGAAGGGAAGCGATGGACGGAAACGGGTAATTTTTTTTCGCAAAATATGACAATTTTTTTCGCATGTAACATATTTTTTTTATGTCGGGTAGGTATTTCGGGTTGTCGATAATTAGGTCTAGTTCTTCGCTTAGGGTTTATTGTGTTTTGATAATTAGGTTTCGCTTTGTTTTTAATTTCTTCTCGTAATGGTACCCAAAAAAAACTCGTCGGGCAGCAATTTGTCTTTCTTTGACGTGATGGATAGCTGCGCTTGTCTTTTTTCGACGGGTCTGTAATTCTTAATCCTCTACTGTTTCTGCAGTTTCTACGTTGGTTCCATGTTCGTCCCGTTCCTGGTTCGAGATGGCGATGAGTCGCCAGATCGTGTTGACCTCAGGTTCGAGCTCAACAAAACCTTCCCTACCCTATCTGAATGTTTGATGGTTTCTTGGTATCTTCATTTCTGTACTCTGTTGAAGTTTGCTCTTACCAGACTGTCCTATATTGTTACCTGTTAAAAAATTTATTATTAATGGTGCAATTCGGTATTATACTTATGCAGTCTGGCCTTTGATATTGGAGAGGATTCTGACGTCCCTCGTGTCCCTCTCTTCGATGACAGTGAAAGGTGGCAGCAGTTCACGAACTTTATTTTTATTTGTCTTATACACATTATCATTGACCTCTAACTAGCTTCCTCGTTACCAGGAGTCGTTTCACACCACTTAGTCCCAATGGTAACATCAGTTCCCACATGTGCTGAGAAATCTTTATTTGCTTGGCGAAGCGTGTTTGTAATTTGGGTGCTATTCATTATCTGGCTTCCGTTGTCTTAGTTGACTAGATTATGCTGTCTACTATTTATTGCGTCCACAGCTGTTCTCATTTTGAATCACCTTTCATTTAGCTTCTATACTGTTATACAATATATAATTCTGCTTTTTACCACTATATACAATATTTCTGCAACTTATCAAATCGTCTGTTGATTTACTACAATTCTAAAATCTGTAACTGACTTAGGGCCTCTTTGGCACGGCTTATGCCGGCTTTGGCTTCATCTATTTTGCGCAAATCGAGGCACTGTAGCGTGAAGCCGTTTTGTAAGCCGGGGTTAAAATGAACTAGAAGCCGGGAAAAGCCAGTTTTTCTGGCTTCACCAGCTTTGGCTTCACCGGTGAAGCTGTTTTGGATGAGCCGTGCCAATGGGGGCTTTACCATTTGCTTTTCTTTTTCTTTTTAAGCAGTCTGGTCTAACATCTGTATTTTATTTAATAGTTAATGATGCGATTTGATTGCATGTTCTATTGTCTACATTATTATTATCCTCTAACTAGCCCTTGTTACCAGGAGTCATTTCAGAGCACCTAGTCCCAATGGTTACACGAGTTCCTATTTCGTTCTATGCACTTACGTGTGCAATTTTTGCACAAGTTTCTACTTTTTTGTATATTTGTATGGATGTTTTTCTCTAAATAATGGCCTACTCCTACTCCCTCTGTTCCAAATGGCAAGATGCATAAGATAATAATATAGTTCTGCCTTAGTTGCTTCATAAATGTTGTGAAATGGCACAATGCTAGATTCCAGTCGTAAGTTACTTTTGGAAGTACTCTCTCTTTATTTCTGAATTAACAAGTGCTATCTGGATCTATGATAATTGCTCGCCACTTCCTTGTTACAGCTTCTGAAGTTTGATCTTATTATTTTGAATTGTTCTACTTAAGATCCATTATTAATGATGCAATTTTGAATTGTTCTACTTAAGCAGTTTAGCTTCAATTGGCAAGGAGTCCAACTTTGCTCCTGAATCTTACTCAGAAGATGACAAAAGGTGACATCAATATCTGAAGTATTCCATTTTTATTTATTCATCTTATGCATTATTTTCCTTTTAATAACTAGCTTCCTTGTTAACAGGATTCTTTCACATCGCTTAGTCCTATTTTGGATTTTTGGTACTATAATATGCTCTTACATGTGCTGAGAAATCTTTACATGGACATTTCTCATCACTTGTCCCCAATGGTTTCTGTTTTGTTATTTATAAAATTATGTTGTCTAGTAAGTGAGCTGATCTATAATAATGGCTCACCACTTCCCTGTTACAGCTTCTGAAGTTTGATCTTATTATTTTGAATTGTTCTACTTAAGATCCATTATTAATGATGCAATATTGAATTGTTCTACTTAAGCAGTTTAGCTTCAATTGACAAGGAATCCAACAAAAGGTGACATCAATATCTGAAGTATTCCATTTTTATTTATTCATCTTTGCATTATTTTCCTTTAATAACTAGCTTCCTTGTTAACAGGATTCTTTCTATTTAAGCAGATCGGTCTGAAATATTTTGTTTTAGTCGTTGATGATGCAATTTGATTTTGTATTTATGCAGTTTGGATAATGTGATCGCAACTTCATGTGGTCTGACAGCACCACCTGTAGGCCAAGGAAGAAGGTTGACACCTGATTTACTCTAGTTTTAGTTTTTTTTGTTTAATACTTTGTGCTGGTCTCCTGTTTTAGTCTACTCTGCTGGGTAAGGCCCATCACTTTGTGCAGCAGTTTTGTATGTTTGTAATTTTCATGCTGCTTGACAATTTTGTTTTACTATATATTCTGAGTTACTGTATGATTGCTAGATTATTGTCTTTTGGGAGCACTTCAGAGTTTCTTTATGAGTTATTACCCTTCGCATTTTTGTATGGATGCCTTTTTCTACCTAATGGCCTACCCTTACTCCTTTTCAAATTGCAAGCCATTTTGGCCTTTTTTTTAGATATACATAATTTTTACTATGCATCTAGACATGGCATATATCTAGGCGCCTAGTTAAAGCTACATATGTATCTAGAAAAGCCAAAGCGACATAAAATTTGTGGCAGATACTTCTCATTCTAGTTCGTTTTTTCTGTCTGTTTTTTTTGAAAAATATGTGTCTAAGTTTTTAAATGAAATGCACAAATCAAAACATATTTCGTGTAGGCTTCAATAAATTGTTTTTCATGTGTAGGCTTCATCAGTAGTATGGCCTTCTTGTAACTGTGCTGCTTTGGTTCTTGGTAGCTTGTAATTTGGGTGATGTTAAATATTTGGTTTCTTTCTTAAATCAGTTGATACTTTCTGCACCATTTTCTATGCTGCTTATTTTCATGCTTTTATGCAGTTTTTCTTTTCCTATTCTATGTTAGTTTATCATTATTAAAAAGCCCGTTTTAAGCGTCCTGTATGTCCTTATTGTTTTATTCTCTTTATGTTTTAAGCAATCTGTATCCTACCATTGAGGAAGTTAGGCTGATGATGGAAAGGACAGCTATAAATCAGATGAACAGAGCACATGCTCAAGCCAGACAGATTTTTAGGCTTAAAGAAGCCCGGTCTAAAGGTATGCTCTTAGAATCAGTTTTTTTTTATGTTTTCTTGTTTGATTCAATTTAGTGCTGTAGTGATTTTTTTGAACTGTCAGATAACAGAAGGCATAAGGAGAGGGACGCTGAACTGATGAGACAGCGCGAGGTGCTTGATGTGACGTTCATTGGTGGAAGTCGCAAATCTAGAAAGCACATCGCCAAGGGCGGACTAATCGGTGACAAGGATGGAATCGCTCGTCCTGTTTCTTTTATCCGAGGTATATATCTATCATTGTTCTCGTTACAGAAATCCATTTTGGTGTGAGTTCAGTTATGATTGTTTTAGTTTCTGATTAATATTTGTCGTTTCAGCTCTACCTGCGCGCAAGTGAGAGCACCCATATGGGAGATTTGTCTACGATTGCAAACTGGATCTTGGGTTTTCTGGATGTTTTTGGGACATCTTTTGATCAGTTTACTTCTGGATGTTTTTGGGACATCTTCTGATCAGTTTGCTTACGATCGGCTTGCAATCAGACATTGTGGATGTAACAGATGTGTACGATAGCAAACTAATCTCGGGTTTTCTGGATGTTTTTGGGACATCTTGTCTGATCAGTTTTATTCTCGATGTTGAAGGGTCATCTAACAGATGTACGTTAGTATCTGGATCACAAGTTTTTCTGGATGTTTTGGGGAAATCAATTTTATTCTGGATGTTCATTAGGTTGGCTTTACTTGATTGCTTGTACCTGCAGAGTTTTGAGAATTTTTTTTGACAAATTTATTAAAAATGTAGTGATTGTGGCTCCTGTCTCGTTAACGGTTGATTGATGTCAATGGGCAAGTGATTATGAGAATTCCTGAGCTAGAGAGCAGTACTTTACTCCGTAAACACGAATTTGCAGGGAAAGCACTCGCCAACCTCTAGGTCCACGTGCCTGAAATGAAGAAGCCCCAAGATCATTATCATGCTGCATTAAGCGCAGTTTATTTACATTTTCCACGACACAAAATCTGATCATCTGACTTATTTCAATTGAGTTATAATGTTAGTGGCATAAAGAACTACATCATAACCAGCTTCCTCGAGGGGCTTGTGGCACTTGTTGGACAGCAGCTAGAGGGTTCGTCTGGACAGAGAACGCAAGCCGAAGTGCATCAACGAATGCTCGTCGTGGAGAAGCTTGCTTGAACACAGTCCTGTTCAGCAGATTCATACACAGAAAGTTCACTTTTGACTGTTGAAGTCGTGCCTTGGATAACATTAAAGTCAACTGAGAGTTTTCTTTCGGAGCACGTACATGGTTGAGAACAGCAGCGAGAACAGAAACATTAACTTACCGCTTGGTAGATCAATATGTATTTTTTCCAAACTTCAGGCAAATCGAATGAAATCACCAGAACAATGGATCAAATTGATTTGCAACATGCTGGGATGGTTGAGCGGACTTTTCTTTCGAAAGATCCGTAGCAACTAATTAAAGTGTTTTGGCACAAGAGGCGCCCCTTTTTTGCATGGCTTCACCAATTCAGTGATGCCACACCACCCCTATAGTTTATGATCAGCTTCCACAACGATTGTAACAGCCATTCCTTGACAAGGTAATCATCTAAACTATCTGGCTAGCTGGCGCATTGCCCTGCTGCTGCGCCGTCGACAGAATTATCATCTCGATGCCTCTGTTACCTGCACGTATCCACATTTTTGCTTCATCCTGGATTGCGCTGAAGAGCTGTTCAGGTGTCCCGCAATTGAAAACTCAATTGTTTCTTTCTTTCCAGATTTACCAAACGGTTAGCATGGTCATGGATCGAACGCCATCCCTCTTGGCACCCTGGCCACTGTTGCCCATGTCGATGAACCACTGACCGAAATCTTCCGTCTGGCCCCAGTTTACCGGCTTCAAAGCTGCTGCTGAGATCCATGAACCAACTTTGTCCCAAATCAATCTGGAGAAGCAGCACTCCTGGAGCAGGTGACAGATCGTCTCAAGATTCCTAAATGCATAATGGACAGAAGTAATCATTCGGTCCATCCCCTGATTTGTAAGCGCACAGCCATCCAAACTCTGTTCTGGAGCATCAACCAAGAGAAGAAGCGGCATTTCGGTGGCGCCTTTGTTCCCCATGTAATTTCAGCTGTCATGGACTTAGTCCTTCCAATGAACTGCAAGTGACAAGCAGACTTTGCAGTATACTGACCATCCGGAGTGTGGAGCCAAGTTATTGTGTCCTCCTCTAATGGCCGCAACACAATGCCTTGTAACCTTCCCCATAAGGCCACAGATTTGGTTGAGCGGACTTCACTAGGACCTTTTTGAGCCCGTCGCACACAGGAGCTATCTTTGGAGGATCCTCATGTGACAATGGTGTTGAGCCATTTGTTGAAGTAGATAGGTTCCTCTCTGCTGTTTGTTTTACCCCTTCAACAGTGGACAGCTTTTTATTTGCAGCTAATCGTACTGCATGAAGCTTTTTTAGTAGGTCCTGTAGGAAAAAAAAAAAGAAACAGCTTGATGAAAAAAAGAATGCAACAGTAAAGCTTACTGAGAAAAGCAAGAATAATGGGAATTCAGAAAACAAATGGTTTTGGAAATATAATAGAGAGAATTCTGTATTTGGCACTGGAACAAATCGCTCTTCCGTATTTGGCACTGGAAATTTTGAACTTCCTTATCTAGCATCAACTTGAAAATTCCTTCCGTATATGGCACTTTCGTCCATTTGATGCAATAACGGTGTCAAGTGCCACCTAAAATGATATATATGCCCTTCTATGTACCAACAACATGTAGTGCCAGATAGAAAAAGAATAAATTGATATAATGTCAAATAAGGAAAGCACAAATATCACAAATATACTTGTGAATGAAACATAGCATTTTGATAATTGAAGAGTGGCAATAATAATCAATAAATTTGATGCACAAGCTTCACAAATCTGACCACATTGTCAGCATACTTAAAAAAAAAATGTAAACACCTTGCACACCTCACATTAGCTCAACAAATCCATACAATAGGGGTCTAAGTTCACATGTCCAGGTTCATAAATATGCATACATTACCAGGTTCATAAACATAAACACATGAAGGTTCATACATAGGGGGTCTAAGTTCACGTTACAGAATTCTGTGCCTGCCTTTGGCGATTCTCCGGGTAATCACCTTGCGCCCACCCTTGGTCGATTTACTACAGAACCAATGTGACAAGGACATCAGGGCACTGAACCACGATCATGCCAGGTAAACTAATTTCCTAATCTAAATGAGGTGCGAAAAGTGAACATGAACGGAAACGCATATACAAAACTTGATAATTCCAACTTGAAACCCATCTTCCTTTTTGGACGAGGGATGAGGGAAGCAAAAGCACCCAGTTGAACTGGATAACAGGATAAGGGAAGCTAGAGAGACAGACCGTGTAAGAAATCCATGGGTTCTTTTCCGCTTGATGGTACTGGGCTGGTAAGTTCTTTTCGGAAGCAACTGAAGGGGGTCATTAGCAACAGGATCCTCAACTACAAATAGCAGAACACAAGCAACGGATTAGCAAAGACATCAAACTCACAAAAATAATAATTTGATCCTAGCTCCCAAGTCATAATCAAAAGCCTACAAGTCATAACCAAGACTGTATCATTCACCTAACGAATTTCAGCATCAGACGTAGCAAGGAACAGTAATTGTTTGGGACCATGCAAGTAAACAATCCAGGAACAGCAAGATGAACTCCGCATGTACTTGAGTATTTGTCACTTGTCAGACACTTTCTACCCAATTTCAGGACAATCAGCAGCAGATGGAACAAGCCACGGTCACCATTTGGCACCATGCAAGTAAACAATCTTAGGATAGCAAAAAGAAACATGTGTAGTTGAGTATTTCTAGTGCACTTTCTACCAAATGTAGGACTTAATAGAAATCATATGTTTATAAGAGGGAGACCTCCCCAAGCTCCACGCAATCTCAGTTTTAGGCTTTCAAATGATCACACACAATAATGCAGCATATCAAGCTTTGGATTCTACTACCTATTCAAGGTAGAAAAGGGCATACAGGGAACATTAAATAGTGCATAATGTATTGCAAGCAACGTGCTCTTCTATGCATAAGAGTATCAATCACACTACATACATGGCTTTTCTCAAGGTTGATCAACCACTTGTTAACTTTCAACACAAACCAAACAACACAGATTTTGAAGCCCTAACGCTTGTGAATCATAAAGACAGCACAGGCACTAAAGATTTATTTGTCAAGCACACACTCATTAGTGGGCCAGACACACCCACAAATCATCACTTTTGTGCTTCTTCAGAATATTGCAGCAATACAACACCACTTAGAGTTACTAGAGGACATGAAAGTCAGGCAACATCTGCAGACCCCCTCGAGCTACAACTAGCTAATAAAACAAGCGCTGACACATAACAGTATAACACAGGTAATAGTAGCACTTCGCCATTGAGGAAGACAACCATGAGATTTCAGAAAACAATGTCCCCGGAATGAATGAATGAAGCATACTGTGCGAAATCATGGCAATTCTTCCCAATCCCGCACAAAGCAAGGGTTAACAGTGTAATGGTATAACTACAAATCACAGAAATTGGGCAGCAGATCAGAAATCATGAGTTTCAAGAGGTCACACGCAACAATCTCTATATACAATGTACGCTATGACAACATTGCTCCCAGTCCCCCCCTTTTCCCCATTTCCAAACCAAGCAGTGACTAGCGATCCGAGCCCAACTGTAAAACTCAATCGCGGCCCAATTCATTCATGAGTGCGTGTGTGTGTGAGAGAGAGAAGCGGAACCGTCTTCGATGAAGAAGCGGAGCGACGGGAGGCCGCAGGGGAAGGAGATCTCGCCGGGGAGCGAGCTCAGCCTGGAACCATCGCCAGGGGAGGCCGCTCCACGGCCTCTACGCGAGGACCTCGCCCCGCCGCGCAGCTTCCTGGAACCAGCCCCAGCAGGCCAGGCCGCCCCGCCGCGCCCAGCGAGCCCGCCCCGCTGCCGCGTCCCCTGCCGGAAGCTCGGCCCGCCCCGCTGCCGCGACCCCTGCTGGACCCGCGCGTCGATCTGCCACCATGGGGAGACCTCGGCTGAGGGACCGGCGCCTCTAGCTGAAGGAAGGGCGCCGTGATTTCCTGGGCACCGGCGGCCGACGGCTCCTCCGCCCCCATCCTCATCTCCTCCGGCTTCCATCTAGGGTTTTGTTTTTTTTTCACAGGAAGAGAAGACTGACGGGGGAAGAAGGGGAGCGAGCGTGCGAGTTTCGCCCGTAGCGACTACCGAGCAGGTGTGTGCCACCAAATTACATAGAGGGGTATTTTGGTACTTATTAAGAAAAACTGACATGGTCAAGGAAGTCAACAAACGGATGGATGGCTAAAATGGACGGAAGTGCCATATACGGAAGAAATTTTCAAGTTGATGCTAGATAAGGAAGTTCAAAATTTCTAGTGCCAAATACGAAAGAGTGATTTGTTTCAGTGTCAAATACAAAATTCTCCCAATATAATAAGGAGTCCTAGTTTAGCATGAAAATTATTTGCAAATGAGAAAAACAAGCATACTGTAGTTGAGATTCATTCAGAAAGAATTAGTTTTGCAAATATAAGGAATCCTAGTTTAGCATGATGAAAATTATTTGAAAACCTATAAGATCCCAAGGTGGTATGGACCTTAGTTGGCATAATAGAACATTCGGATTCGGTGTGCTGTTGTAGAATTATTAACCAATGTTTACAAGAAAAATACCTGTCGGCTTTGCTCAGTCAGATCAGCTTTTTCTGCCCATGAGATAGCAGTTTCACTATCATGAGAGACAATACAGATGAATGTTACTGTATACAATTCTGCCAACTGAAAATACTGCCCAGTTGACATAACAGATGTAACAACAAAACCATTTGAAGTGCTGCCATGCTCTCCGTCCAAAACATAAACCTCATCATTTGTATATCTCCAATTGGTAAGGTACTCCTCAAAGATTGGTCTGAGGTCACATACAGATCCTGCTGCCATTTGAATGGTAGCTCTATGAGGAGAAATATAGTGGTCATTGATACAGAAAAATGATGGACACAATACAGGTAGTACTAAGTATATGAGACTTCAGAGTAGCAATTACCCTGTAAGGAAAACTCTAGCAGGTACTGATGGCACTGAACCAAACATTGTCTTAAGGAAATGTTTTCAGGACGGCTGGTCGAGCCTGGACGCCTGAGGACCGTCCAGGACGTCCAGGACGATTAGTCGTCGTCCAGGACTGATTAATCGACCCTGGACAAGTCCCCTGGTCGTCCCGGTCGTCCCCCTACACTATGGGGACTGATATATACCATATATATATATTATATAGTTATATATACAGTATAAAATATATACCATATATATATACACACACACACTAGTATACTACATGTTCTAGGCTCTACTGCTCTAGATAGATAGGTCAGCTGGCCACTTACCTGGCTGCTGCAGAGCCCTTTCTTGTCTTGTTGGCTGCTGCTGCCAAACTGAAATTATAGAAAAATAAAGCACATTAACAAAGGCAATTAGGTGAAAGGCAATGAAGTGATCAACAAAGCAAATTAACACAGTAAAGCACATAATTTAAACCAGTCCAGAACTGCATAGTGCATAGTGGCACACTGCCACTGCCATAGTGCATACTGCATAGTGCATACATCAAGTCCAGTACATAAATAGGCAAAATGGCCAATGATAAGAACTACTCAAGTAAATCAGCATCTACACGAAAGCCTTCCTCCATCTCCACGGGTGTCTTCATCCTCCTCCATTGGTACCACAGGATCAGATGCATGTTGATCTTCTTGGGCATCATGGTCACTATCATCTTCTTCCCCTCCAGATATGTAGGCCCGCGCGCCTGCAGCAGCAGCCGCAAGGAAGAGGGAGGGCAGCTGGAAGGGAGGGAGGAGAGGGAGCAGCTGGGAACTGGAAGGGAGGAGAGGAGAGGGAGCTACAGAACTGCAACAATGGAGGCGGCTGCTGCTGCTGGACGTGAGAGGTGAGAGGAGTGAGTGTGTTCTGCTGACTTCTGAGTGAGTGAGAGGCTGAGGGAGTGAGGGGTAGGAAAGAAGAGAAACCCTAATAGGCTTGGGCCAAAATATAAGACAACTAGATAGGCCCAACTCTGAGATGCAGCCCACTCTCTGGCTGGACGCCCATACAGCCTGGACGGACGATTAATCGCGACTGGACGACGACTAATCGGACGTCCAATTTCCTGGACGGTCTGGCCGAGTCGAAGGCCCTGGTCGAGTAGCTCCAACCGTCCAGGACGATTAGTCGCGATTAATCGGACGTCTTGAAAACACTTTAAGGTGAACAAACATCTCAGGGTCCTTGGAATATTTAGCATAGTGTGTTAGGATAAAAACATAGGCATGAGCTCTGCGTATGTTCAGCACAGAGAATCTCTACATCATCAGTATGTAGGAACTTGATGCTTTCCATTTGGCAAATCTAGGCACTAATTTCATTATCAGCAGTGTCTCATTACAGCACATAACAATATACCAAATTTGGTTTTGGCAGGAAGTATAGGTACAAAAAATAAATAGGAATTGAGAAGGATTTACCTCCTGAGTTCTTTTAGTGCCTGCACAAGTACCATCCCAGCTGATTCAAGCATCTCCAGGAGCTCGTCCTGGTCGCATGCGTTCGCTGAAGAAGCCATGCGTATTTGATCAGCGACAGATAAAGCAGTCAACATCGCCTGCTCAAACGATCCACTGACTAGATTGCTGAGTAATGAGGATGATAACAGGGTAAGGAAACAGTTAACCATACTTCTTACTTTTCGATAAAATATGACCTTGCATATTCAGGTATGCAATGAAAAACACTGTAAATAATGGCGACTGGCAAGCTCTCTGCAGCTCCATCGATCATCAGCAGGCAGAAAAGAAGAGGTTAAAATTCGGCAATCATAGCAACCATAACAAACAATGGGATTATGCTTCCGTGCTTCCCCTCTCGCAGTTCCAAACTGAATGAAGCAATATGCTCATAACACATTTCTACTCAGGACATCGTAATTCAATTACGCTAGTACTCATCAACTAGCAAAGGACGGAGCAGAAGGGAAGAGGAATTTTACTACTCGGCGTCGTCGATTTGCTTCCAGAGAGGCGATTCCTGGGCAGAGGTCCCCATGGTTCCAGAAAGCAGGGGCGCGAAACTGTCGTGGTTCATTCAGGGGGAGAATTGAAGTTAGTAAGTAGGCGTGCGTAATATATGTACTATGTTCTATAATTACAACAGATCCGAATACAAATAACCAAATATCTTAAGTTAGGGTTTGGGGTGCTCGGTCTCGAGCTGGGAAGAGAAGGGGTCGGCATACCTGGGATGCTCGTCGCCGGCGAAGACCTGGGCGGCCCAGTCGTGAGCTCGTGCGGCGAGAAAGAGAGGCCACGAGCGGCAGGGCCGCAGGGGTGGGTGATTGGGTGACCGGAGCGGGAGAAGAAAAGGTCGCAGTTTCCAAAAAAAAAAAAAAAAAAAAAAGAAGAAGAAGAAGGGCCTGTTTGGTTTACAGCATTTTCAAAGGAATTCTAATCGTGTTGGAACGCAGGAATTTCATAGGAATCACACAGGAATTTCACAGAAATCAGTTCAATTTCACAGAAAAAACGTAGGAATAGGGAAAAAAATCCCGCATTCCAAACAGGAAAGGAATCAGAATCCTATAGTTTAAAACACTGTAGCAGCATTTGAAAGGGAGGATTCGTGAGTTCCTTTCCAGAGGAAAGGCTCCCGCAGACGCTCGTTTTAAAGGAAAAAAAGAATCCACTCAGATCTCTGGTTTTGATTTCCTTCGAGCTGCGCAGTGTTACTTCCTGCGTTTTTCCTGTGTTATGGATTTCTGCATTCCAAACACCCTTTCTAGTTATTTCCTGCGTTTTTCCTTTCCTCTATTTTACCACTACACACTCACCCTATTCCTATGTTTTTTTCTATTCCCGTATTTTTATTCCTGCGTTCCAAACAGGCCCGAAAAGGTCGCAGGGTGGGTGATTGGGTGCGTGTTTGTTTCCAGGATGGCGGCCTTGGGACATGCCCATGTGCTGTGGATGCACGTGTTTGTTACCTGGACGTCTTGGGGCCCTGGACATGCCCATGAGCCCAAAGCACCCGCGAGCCTCCAGCCTGGGTTTCGTTTCTCGTGGGCTCTGCTGCGCTGTGGTCCCTCCAGCTGGCTCCCTCGGGCCATTTCCATTGGCGGGCTGTGGCGGGCTCACTGCGCCAATTGAAATTTCCTCTCCCTTTTTATACCACCGCCGCGCTGCTAGGTTTCCTTTCCCTCACTCGCTCTCCACTCCCCCGCTTCCCTCCTCGTCTCGAGCTCTCGGTGGTGGTGGGTGGCGGCGAGGTCGTAGGCGGCTTCGGCTCTCGAGCGCGATGCTTCTCCCTCGTCCGACTCACAGGTGATGACGCGGTCCGGGGCTTGGTCTTCTTCTTCTTCCTCACCGCGGGGTCGTTGCTCCCCCAAGACCTGCTGTTGGTGGCCGTGTTTGTTTCCCTAGACGTCGCAGGCGACTATGGTGGACGGACCTTGGGCGTCGTCTGCTCGTCATCGGCTTTTCCGCTTCTTCTTCCCCACCACCGACTCTCTTCTTCAGATCCCCTTCTCGACGCTCAAAGCAAGGTAAAATCTCAGCCTTTCTCCTTGTCTTGCGCTCTGGGCTTGTTGCGGTGCTCGATTTGCTATCGATTTTGTCGGATTTTGGGCGGCCTCGAGGCTAAATGTTTGGGGAAATGATGAAAAGGGTTGGATCTATCGATGCTTGTACACAATCTATGATTTTTGGTGCTGGATCCATGATACTATTGTGCTGATTCATGAGCTAGGGTTTACTGTACCACAGTACGCGAGATTGTGTACGACTGGTGCTCATTGTTCATACACGTTGTTGTAGCACCATAACTGAGATTTGCTATCTGTGCTTTTTGATTTACATATGAGTCGATGATGTATGCTTCTATCCTTTGGGAGGCCTGTGGCGACACATGCAACCAAGGATAGTGGGTTTGTGTCCACTTGTTATGTTATGTTGAACATGCAACATTGCAAACACTTTTTGAGGCCAACATTGCAAACCCAGCAACATGATGTTTCAATACTTGTTGTAGATGGATGCTGATTCTAGCAGATCCCACCTGGCCTCTCAGGCTGCTGCACTTGTTATTGTGATGGTAGGTTACCTGTCATCTAGGCTTAAGAGGAAGAGGTCTAAGGAGGAACCAATAGTGTATGGTCCTAGACTAGAGGTAGATGAACACATACAAAAGAACCTGCAACACATATATAACTCAACTGACTTAGAGTGCCTAGCAATGCTTAGGATGACTAGAAATCCCTTTTACCAACTATGCAAACTATTTAGGCAAAGAGGACTGCTTCAGGATACTTTAAACTCATCTGTGGAGGAACAAGTGTCCATGTTCCTCCATGTAGTTGGGCATAATCAAAGGTTTAGGGTGGTACATCAGAGCTTAGGAGGTCCATATAACTAGACATTTCCATCAGGTGCTCTATGCTGTGGGTGAACTCAGGGGTGAGATGATCAAGCCTCCAAGCACCGACACTCATCCCAAAATCTTTGGTAGTCAAAGGTGGTACCCATTTCTTAAGGTAATGTTGTGTAGTCTCCTACTATTTGTTGGGTTTTGTAGCATGATCACATATCAACTCATGCGTGATGTAATTATGTTTTAGGTCTGCATTGGTGCTATTGATGGCACCCATGTGTTGGCTAGGGTGCCTAGGCACATGTAAGGGCCATTCAGGGGTAGAAAACACAACACAACACAGAATGTGATGGGTGTTGTGGACTTTGATCTCAAGTTCACTTATGTGTTGGCTAGGTGGGAGGGGTCTACCCATGATGCATTGGTGCTAACTAATGCCATTGAAAGGGATGATGGGTTAAGGGTGCCTGAAGGTAACAAAACTGTGCCTAAGTGAATTAATTAAATTGTGTGTTCAAACCAATTCACACAACATCATTGTAATTGAACTTGTAGGCAAGTATTACCTAGTGGATGCTATCTATGCTTGTCGCAGTGGCTTCATGCCACCATACAGGGGATCATGCACTTGTATAGTATATGTTATTATCATCTACTTTACTAACTCTTGTCACTTGTTTTATTTTAGGACCACCCCAAGGATATAGAGTTTCTGAACACTCTCATCAGGTTCTTTCTTGTTTTCTTCACAAGATCTGCTGATTCATTTGCCTGACTTTTTGTTGGTTGTTTTTGGCCAGTGAGGATCAAGTACCTATGTACATGAGGTGGCACTCTTCTCTATTGGTTACAATTGGTATGTATCTTTGTTTGCCTCTTGCTGTTACTTTGGTACTTGTATGTCTGCTGACATCTTGGTTTTGCCATTGTTGTTGTTACTTCCTTTTAGCTTTTCTCATTCATGCCACCTATGACTATATACTCACATTGTTTTACCTTTGACATCTGAGGCCATAATATTTTATTTGCCCATCATGTCCTTGTTTTGCAATTTAATGGTTTTGGCCTATGATGAATATACAACTAGATTACCTAAGATGGCACTATAGAGTTATTTTTTTTCATCGATTTGTTCTTCTATCTTCTGCCTGATATGTGTGAAAAGTCCAGGGAAACAAACACACCCTATAGTTCATCTAGTTTGCTATTTTCCTTGTTTCATTTGTTCTTCCAATTCTATTGCCATCTTAGACTATGCTATGCAAAAGTGATACATGATGACAATTGAAAAATTCTGAGGCCACACTTCTTCTTTGCCTATTATGTTATGCAAATAGTGACTGATTTGTTGTGTTGTTCATCGGTTTGCTTTTTGAGGTCATCAATTTGGCATTATCCTTAATTGATGGCCTAATCAGCAAACTCATGCACTGCACATTTTACTAATGACTGAGGCAATGTTCTTCTACTTACACTATCTAGCCTGTGATGTAACTTGTTTTGCCTTGTATCACATTTTAAGAGCTGAGACATAGTCTAGTTGCAATGTATCAGTTTGCTTTTTTAGGTCTTCAATCTCATGTTAATGAAATAGATGACCTAAGAAGCAACCTCATGTAGTGCTAGCTTCTTTACATAACAGATGAGACATTTCTATGTTGACACCAGAATTTGGTTTGTCAGAATCGGCTGAAGGTTATGATCTCATCACCTCGAATAAAAGCTCTGACAGCAAGGGTGACATGGATTGGAAGCAGAAGAGACATGTCGGACTCCACAGAAGGGAAAGATTGGAGTCCAAGTTATCTTAAATTAGGACATTTTCGTTTTCTTTTCCAAGTTTTTGTGATCAGTCTTGTTCGACCAGGACTCGTAGTTTAGCCTTGGGTATAAATATTGAACCTCATCTATTGTAATGGATATCTCTCATCGATCAACCGAATCAAGTACCTTTACTTTTTCAGCTCTGGCCACCCCTTAGGAGTAGGAGTAGAGTAGATTTCGACGAATTCTTTGGGCAAGCAGGGCTGCATCGGACGACCTGACCCCCGGCTTGTTTGTGAGTATCCATCATGACTTATATTGTTACTTTCAAGGCTACAACAGATGATTGATCTCTTGTGAGTCATGGTATAAGTTAGTTATCGATCTATATTGTTATTTGTAAGGCCACAACGGACGACTGATCTCTTATAAATCACGGTATAGATTAGTTATCGATTTGTATCAACTTTTACAAGGCTACAACAGATGACTGATCTCTTGTAAATGTTGGTATTGATCAAAGTTATCAATATCGTGTTAGATAGTTTACTGTTTAACACAATATCACCAACTGCCTGATCTAGATTGAGATTCGTTGGTCTTATCTATTTTGATCTATTGTCTATTGATTACAATCAGGGCTGAATTCGATTCCTAACGTTAGATCCTATTTTGATGACTAGCCTATCTTAATCCTGATCGCACATGGCGGGTGTTTGAAGTCATGTTCTATTAAGAGATAGGTTCATTGATCACCAGTATCCGGTATGACCCCGCTATCAATGCTGCATCAGTCGACTCGATCTGTTGATAGCGTGTCAGATCGGACATTGTTGGTTAATAATCTATCTATTAAGAAGAGCATGTCGTCAACCACCCGTTATGTCTCCATCAGTTATTTAGCCGATGGCCTAAGCTGCCATGCATATAACATGCCCTCATGATTCTGTTGCGATATAAGTAAGTCTATCGATTGCTGGTCTCTGATCTAGGGTCCTATTGTCAATGCTACATCAGACGACTTGACCTGTTGATGGTACAATAGATTGAGCCTAATCGTTTGTAGATTTATTTGTATCCAATGGATGAGTGATCGTATGCTGTATGACAAGATCACTGGAATTGACTAGTTTTAGCTGATAGCCTGCTCTGTTAAGGATGTACTAGCTATTTATGTGCTTTTACTTGTTTTTGTCTTGGTTAAAAGCTAGTATGTCTCTCACATGTATGCTTACATGTCTACCCTTACATCTTTCAGCATGTTTTCATGATCATCGGCTAAGTTAGATTCATGCAACTGAGTAAATAATAATTGTCTATATGCTTGTTTTGATTACATTACATCATGGACACGCTGGACGGTACGACCGTCTCACCTTTCCGATCTACGATGAACGTGTTGTGGCCTTCATGAGCAGCTGAGGGGAACAGGAAATTGAGGGCAAAAATGGGGAGAGGAGATGGTGCCTAACCAAAAATTCCAAGGAAGAACAGCACCATGGACAATGATAACGACGGCAGGCAGCGACAAGCCCTAACCCCTCTCTTCCTTCTAATTCCCTCCTCTCTTTCTTTCTCTCTTGCGTGAAAAGAAAGATCGGCGGCACATGAGGTGCGGCCAGGAAACTAAAAAGGCATGCAGTAGGCAGCCTGGCCACGCATAGGACTCCAAGTCAGTTACCAGCAGGTCCATGTTTACTGCAGCATCGCGTCTACTGAAGCACATGTTTTTTATCTCGTGCTTGTGACCAATGTAACCCCGTGATCTGAACTCTAATTAATACGTATGAGTAGCCAAATGGAAAGTATTCGGTGAGCTTTACGCACTGACAGTCTCCATTCGTCCATGCGAGCAATGGATAAAAAACAATTTTTCGGTCTGCATAAAAAATCCGAACCATCTTTGCTTAGAAAAACACTTAATTCATATTAAATTCTTATTTATCATGCATTTTTGGGTATTACATTTTCCCCTCCTTTAGGGAATTCATCCAAGCGGATCTATCACTTCTTCTGCTACTCCTAAGGCCAAACGGGGCTGGTGGGGTGCGGATCTTTGGTCGGTTGGTGCTTACCGCCTTGCTCAATGTCGATGAGGTGGTGTCGTCCAGATTCAATGTACTTGTAGGTCGGTTTGGTACCTTCCATGAGGGAAGGAAGCATTTTCCAAAGACCCCCTCCTCTCCACCTATAAAAGGAGGCTCCCTCCTCTTCATTCAAAAAACACCACAAGGAAGAAGAGCTACCACACTTGAGGATCACTCCAAAGGGCTTAGGCCCTAGCTAGCTAGAGTTGAGTAGTTGGGAGAGATGTGAGGGAGAGTACTGGGAAGAGCCGAGCTTGTCGGTGTTTTCCTGTTTTGTAGCATGATCCAATTTGACCCATCTTCATCGGGCTGCCTCCTGTGATCTTCTGGAGTTGGCCCATGGTGGTGTTGCGTAGAGTTGAATAAGTTTGGTTGGATTTTGGGCTTGTTCTCCATTCCTTCGGACCCTGATTCTGCTAGTAAGTGGGCTATCTCCCCTTTGGCTCATGTCGGATGTCTACAATGTTGCATTTCTTGTATACCTTAGGCTCTTTTCCTATGTGATCCTGACATATCCTCCTTGACAGGACCAGGGTCTTGGGGGTTCCCCATAGGGGTACTACTCGGACAGGCCCTGGGCCAGCCCATAATCTATTGAAGGACATGAGACAAGGTGGCGTGGACTTCAAGCTATTCCAGATTGACTTAGTCGGCTTACTTTGAAAGCTAGGTTCTGTAATAGGACTAGGACTCTTCTCTTGTAACCGACTAGGACTAGATGCATGCCCTTACCCTCTCCCCTATATAAAGAGAGGTACGGTGCACCCCCTTGTAACCCTAACAATCATATAATCAATCCAACACAAAAGGCTACATGTCGACTGGACATAAAGGCTGTTACTCGATAAGAGGCCCCGAACTAGTATAAACCGTTCGTCTCTTGCGTTTATCATCGAGTTCTGCATACGCCGAAGCCCTCCAAACACCAGTCTCGGGTACCCCTGTGATGGGTTGCCAGTCATTAAATACCGACAGCTGGGGTGCCAGGTAGGGGCTTTCGGCGACTTCACAGTCGAGAGCTCGGCGGACCTCGACAATATGATTTTCTCGGTGGGAACCACCTTCATCTTCGGCTCCTAGATTTGTGAGGGAGACAACCATGGCAAGCTCCTAAGCTATCTCATGCAGATCCTGGTGCCTCAGGCTTCACCAGATGCCTCGACGATCATGCTGGATCAACTCGCCAAGAAGTTTTCACACCTCTCAATTTCTCACCCAACTCAAATTCAGGAGGTCACTAGTAACCACGATTCCCACCCAGACATGACACTTTTGTCTGGGTTGGAAGTCCCATCTGAGGTCCGATTTGAAGACCCAGCTCATTTTCCACTCGGACTCAGCAATTTAGCTTTGATCTATCAAGATTCAGTCAGCTACCTCATGCAGTCTGAGCAAAAGATCCCCTTCACAGGTGCCGAGAGAGGTTTAGTTCTATCCATCACACCTGAAGGAGGCATCGTCCATTAGCCGGGATGCTTGACCTGACACCTCTTTAACAGATTCACCCTGTTTAGTTGGCATGGTAGAGCTCTTGCCTTATCAGGATGTCAGTACTCTCCCAGCAGACAACAATGATCGTGACTCTACTAGAGATTTTTGGGCACTGTGACAACTGTAGAATTTGGAACACACTCGGCCACGAGGCACTCCAGAGAAGTTTTCATGGCTGGGCAACCACCCCAGATCCCTATGCCTACCCTGCTAGACATCCAAGATGGAGAAGAAGCCTTGTCCGACATCTCCTCGGACACGGCTCCACCCAATGGAGAAACAGACGAGCAGAGGATGGCTAGGGAAAAGAAGAATAAAGGTTGGCAAATTCACCGCAACCACTCCCAACAATGTAGGGAGGAGTAGGAGCAGTATTAGTCGGCTTGTCAAGACGTTGAGCGATGACGCTTGGCTATAGAGGTAGCATATGAATAGCGTATACTAGATGAAGAAGCAGAATGACAACACTGAGATCATGATGCTGCCAGAGCCTTAGCTTCACATAACCTCAAGCCAGAATTTATGGAAGTAGCCGGCCACAGGTCTTTACTACACCCTACGCCAACATTTACGCCCTGGTAGAAGAGATGGTAGCCATTGACAACCCTAATCCTGATCAACAATGACTCAAAGTCATTCTGGAATCAATAGCTCTCCAGATGCAGACGGCACGAGCAACATCTTAGGATAACCCTTCTTAAAGGCCAGAACCGAGGGTACCGGCTCACTCTCAGCCTCGGACCCCAGGGTAATCAAGGGGGAGGTCAACAAGCACCAGCTCACTCCCGCCTCGAACCACAAGGGTAATCAAAACTAGGAATCAGGGTGCCAGTGTAGTTCGGCCTACCACTGGGCACCAATACAGTAATAGGGAAGGTAGAGGCTGAGTCCGAGTATAGAGAAGCTGGCACCCCGCCAGACAGATTCCCATGTTTTTCTAATCGACTAGTCAATGTCTGGCTTCCCTACAAATTCAAGCCATCTAACCACACCAAGTACGATAGGAAGATAGAATGCAACCAATGGTTACGCATCTACTCTCAGTCCATTGAGTTGGCGGGTGGCGATGACGACATCAAAGTGCTATATTTCCCTATGGCACTCGACACTGTGCCACTTGCCTAGGTTTGATAGACTACGAGCCTGCTCTATTGATACTTGGGGACATGCAAACAGAAGCTAGACGAATCCTTTCAGGAGTACTATCATCGCTATGCTGAAATCTGAGCCCAAGTTTTTGATATTACAGACAGGGAGGTGATAGATCACTTCGCTAATGGGATCAAATACAAGTGGCAATTTGAAAAATTCTACAATGACACCCCAAAGACCACCGAGGAATTTAAGCGTACAGTGCAGAAGATGATTGCATCTGAAGAACGTACTCGCGAACTGATTCCCATGCGGCCCACAAGACAAGTTTTATGACCCCAGGGGCAATCAGGATGGTCAATCTGCTAGAAAGAGAGGACCCGACAACACCCTTGCCTCCATGGATAGGTCCAAAAAGTCGAACAAGAACAACAAAAAGTTCAAAGATCTCAAAAAATTACCCTGCCCCTTCCACAAAAACTGCCAAGCACACGGTGATCGAGTGTAGACAACTCCAAGAACTGGGTTTCTACACCAAAGGCAACAAGGGCAAGGGTAAAGATGATAACAACAAAGATGGAGATGACAATGCTGACCCTAGTTTTCAACAATCCAAGGGCCAACTTGCAGTAATCTTTACAGGGTTACTCACTTCATCAAACAAGCGCTCAGAGAAGCTACCCTTCGGGACATCATGGCAGGAGAACCTACGACACCAAAATATCTTAATTGGTCTGAGTACCCGATCCAATTTTCCAGAAATGATGAATGGGCTAGTGTGACTAATGCTGGCCACTACCCACTCGTCTTGGGTCCAATGATTGCCAGCATGACTAGTCCCCAATGTCTTGATCGATGGTGGCGCAGGATTAAACATTATATTTGTGGATACACTAAGGAAGATAGGCCTAGATTTTACTAGCCTACTCACTCCCACTGATGTCCTGTTCTGCAGGATAGTACCCTGGCAAAGCTGCTGATGCCACTCGGACAGATCACGCTCCTGGTAACGTTTGGTGACCAAACAATTTCCGAATGGAGTTCATCTAGTTTGAGGTGGCTGATTTCGAATCATCATACCATGCTGTTTACACTAAAATTTGGAAAGAAAGAATGTGGGAACTCAAAGCTTCCAAGATTGTGTCAAGGAATTGATTAGATGTGAATCAGTATCAGTTGGTTTGGATGTGATATCAGAATCAGCTATTTTATAGATGACGTCAGTAGACGGAGACTATGGGCTACGCTTGAATGACGTCATAAAGGTGTGTTGGACTCTACGAATAAGGAAAAATTAGAGTCCAAGTTATTGTTAAGTTAGGAAATTTTCTTTTATTCCAAGAATTGTAATAAGTTGTATTTGAATATGATTCATATTTAGGTTTTGGGTATAAATATTCAACCCCGGTTATTGTAAAGACGAACAATCAATCAATACAATCTTTTTGGCTTTCGCCATTGCATTAGGAGTAGGAGTACTATAGATCTCGGTGAGTTCTTCAACAAACAGGGCTGTATCGACTGATCGACCCCCAACTTGCTTGTGAGTATCGTCACGACTTGTATTGTGCTTGTAAAGCTGCATCAGCTGATTGAACTTTTATGAGATATAATATAAGTTAGTTATCGATCCATATCATTGTTTGTAAGACTGCATCGGCTGATTGATCTCTTACGAATCATAATATAGATCAAAGTTACCAATCTTGTGTTAAATAACTTGTTGTTTAATACAATAGTGCCAGTTATCGAATCGGCTAAGATTAGTAAGATTTTCCTTACTGTTTTCCAGGTTGATTCACCAGTTATTGATTTTGTTATAACTAATGTTTTATTAATTATAACATATCACCTGATTGAGATAGAGATAGATCGGCATCATATCATCTTAATTGGTCATCTTCTAGTCTGGTCATGCTTTAAATATTATAATTGATGGCTCAATTTCGCTAGATCGGCTGTTTTATCTCCATCCCAATCAAACATAGTATGAATTCAAAGACATGTTTCAATCTTGAATAAATTCACTAGTTAATGAGATCTAATCTAATGACACTACTATAGTTGCATCGATCTGGTCGAACCTCATTGGAAAGACTTTGAATCGGAGATTATCGATTAGTGGTTTTATTTATGATCGGGATATGTACTCTGTTTGTTTGCTATGCATGCATTGGCTATTTTAGCCGATTCGTCTGTGCTTTCATGCATATAACATGATTTCATGAACCTGTCAATATATAAATGGTTTTATAGATTCTTTGGCTTTATTTTGTTATCATTATCATAGCTATATCGATCCGATCGAACCTCACTATTGATGATAATAGATTAGATTCAAAGTGTTTGTAGATTCATTTGTACTAGACAGTCGATTTGTTCGCATGTTATACTCTTTTCGTCAAACTTATTGGCTCAACGCTTTATACTGATTATGTTCATCTAGCTGATGATGTTTTCTTATATTACTTATATTTGGGTGTATTGTACTTGTTTTTTTGTCTAGATTAATCAATCACAATAAATCTACTGTAACCCATGAGCATCTGTTATTTTAAATTCATATTATTATCATTTGATATTGGCCGATAATCTTTAATTTAAAGATCTTTAGTTGCACTAATATGTTGGATATCGACTATTTAGTCGATAGCCTTATCGAATCGGCTATCTAGCCATATATTTGGAACTGTCTGGAGCAACACCGACATGTTCCACCTTAAATTACTGATAAGATTTTCTCTCCTTGTCAATTACAGGTCAAATTGACTAGTACGTCGTTGGGTTTCCAGAATCGGTTGGTTCTATGTTGAAGCCAAGCAGATCTCTGGTCTCATTCCGTTCAGATCTTTCGGCTTGCTGTGTTTTGGTCATATTGCCACATTTTTGTGTCAACACACTTTTTGGCATGCCTGCTGGGACCACAATCGTCATGGCGGTTCACAACAACAAGGACATTCTTATGGTTCCTTATAAAGACTTACCTGATGAGGATATGGATGTCATTAGTAACGGCTATAGAGGAGTTTTAGAACAAGTGCTTGTTGTCATACACCAAAACATGTGATAATAAAGTTATTCAGAAATATCCACTACCGAGAGTTTTGATACATGGACAGTCAGATACAGATGAAGCTGATGATAGGCATTTCTTTGTAGAAGCTGTCAACAAATCTGTTCATGATGCCATATTGAATCATAATACAACTTTCTTGAATACATTCCACTATACTATGAATGAGGTGTTTCATAGATTTCCAATTGATCAGGTTGAACCGACTTATTACAATATTCCACATCCATCAACTCAGGGGACTAATCAAGCTGATACTAGCCATCAAGAAGCATCACTAGCTAAGAATGATGATGCCCAAACAATTCAGAACTCATCTGAGCAAATTCAGGGTGCTACTACTAATCAAATATAATATCATCCTGGATCATCAGTGCAGCATGTGCAACAATCGACAGGGTAAGTTCAGAATCAAATGGTTAATTTTGGTATATCAGGCCAAATACCATCGTTGGCTAAAAAAATAGCACCATTAGTTCAAAGGATTCGTAGAGATACAGATCCTAATGTTTTCAATCAGAGATTTCAAGCAACAAATCAGCAAGGGACTCGACAGATAGATATTCCACAAGGATATAATTATGGCACAGATTATAATACCTTCAATATGATTCCAAATCTAGGGTATTAAGGCACTTAGAATTTTAATTCACAAATGGGTCAGCAATTGTCAAGAAATCATAATTCAAATGCTAATGAATTGTTGCTCAGAGTAACTGAAATGATGAAATATTAGTTCAGTTTAAAGCCAAAAGGGCAGACCTTTTCGTACAAACGTCCATATCTAGAGTGGTATGATTTGGTGGCCCTTCCTACAAATTACAGGCTTCTAGAATTTGCTAAGTTCACTGGTCAAGATAGCACAAGCACAATAGAACATGTCAGTCGATATCTTACTTAGTTGGGTGAAGCCTTTGTTGAAGAAGCTCATCAAGTTTGTTTCTTCTCTTTGTCTCTGTCAGGACTAGCTTTCACTTGGTTTTTGTCATTAGCAGTTAATTCTATTGCCAATTAGAGTACCTTGAGAAGAAATTTCATAAATATTTCTATATTAGGATAGGGAAAGAAAAATCATAGATTTGACAACTATAAGGCAAAGAGCTAATGAATCGGGTGCTGAGTTCCTTCAAAGGTTTCGAGAAACAAGAAACTTATGCTTTTCGTTGAATCTGACTGATGATCAACTAGCTGTTTGGTTGTTCAAGGAATGTTGCCAACATGGAGAGAAAAACTGCTTGGGCAAGAATTTGATAATTTAGGCTCAATTGGCTCAACGGGTGATAGCACTTAATAGCCAATTCTAGAATATGCGCAGAGATACTCAGATTCTAGAAGAATGCCGCAATTACTGAAGCTTATAATCCATATTTAGTCGATGATGATGGTGAGGATGATGAAGAAGAGGAAATTGCTGCAGCTGAATGGAATTGGGGTAAAAAGATAGTTAATGGTTCCAAATCCATTGGGGAAAAGGAGTTGAAGAAAGTTATGATTTTGACAGTTACAAAATGTAGATAAACTTTTTGATTTCTTACTTGAGAAGGGATAGATTAAATTGCTCGCCAATCATGTTATATTACCTCCTGATCAGTTGAAGAATAAGAAGTTCTGACAAATTTCATACACTACTTCTCATTCTACTAACGATTGCAGAATTTTTAGACAGCATATCCAGAGGGCTATTCAACAGGGAAAAGCTTAAATTTGATATAGCTTAGAAAATAAAAGTTGATGATAATCCTTTCTCAAAAGAGCAAAACATGGTTGATGCTAAGTTGTTGAAAGGGAAGACTAAGGTTCTGACATCAACTAGGGCAAGAGAAACTAGAACAGCTGATCTAGAGATGCAAATATTGGCTGATGAATATAGGGAAATTAAAAGGCTGCCGTGATCAACAAAAGAGCTGATATGAGCAGGGAGAGACATCGAGAGATGGGGCGATGAGGCCACGTGTTACATCTTGAATTCTGTTGAATAAATGGCAATGGCAAAAGGAAAATGATTATCAGCGCTGGTTAGAAGAGAAAGAATATCAGCATCAACGAGAAGAGGAGAGATATGAAAGAGAACAAGCTGAATCATATTGGAATTGCCCTTTCTTCAGACATTGTTGGAATGAAGGTTTGAAATTGCCTACTAGAAATAATTGCCCAGAGTGTAGAGAATAATATTGGGAGTTTAGGCAATCTCAAGCCAACCTACCGGTCTATCCATGCTCGAATTGAGTATCTACATAATAATATGGATCGACGCTTAAAAAATAAAAGCGTTCATGATCAGCTTGGGAAGTGAATTGTTGATCAAAATTGGGCTGATTGTGAAGAAGAAGATGATGAAAAAGAGTATGTTTGGTAGGAAGGACAGTGGTGTCCAGGAGGTTTGATAAGAAGTTAGAAGAGAAGGGTACAATGCCTAAGGAGCAGAGAATTAGAACATGCCCAGAAATCTAGTAAACCTCAAGTATGGCGTACTAAAAAAACAACCGATAAGGGTCAATCATCGGCTAATATTCAAATGGCTTTTCTTTTGCCACTAGAGTTTAAAGCTCCAATAGATCAAGAAGTCTGATTGACAGTGATGAATCAGAGTACGAAGAGATGGTAGCCAAGTTGACAGTGATGTAGCAAGCTATTTTTGATAAACAGTTAAGCATCGGCACTTGAAGGCTTTATATGTGAAAGGTTTTGTTGATGGAAAGCCAATGAGCAAAATATTGGTTGATGGCGGTGCCTCTATTAATCTTATGCCTTATACTACTTTTTACATGCTTGGTAAAGGACCAGAGGATCTGATTGAGACTGACATGATGCTTAAAGATTTTGGGGGGTAATGCATCCAAGACTAGGGGGCAATAAATGTTGAACTGACAATTGGAAGTAAGACTTTGCTCACTACATTCTTTGTCATTGATGGAAATGGTTCATATAGTTTACTCCTCGATCGTGATTGGATTCATGCAAATTGTTGTGTACCATCGACTATGCATCAATTCTTGATTCAGTGGCATGGAGACGATGTTGAACTAGTTCATGCTGATGATTTTGTGAGTATAGCAACATCTGACCCAATGTATTGGGAACTAGAAGATTTCGAGTGTTTTTCTGGTGAGCGATGGGAAGGAGGCTTCATTAAGATCAATGATGAAGGCCAATAGTCAATCTGAGCCGTTGGCTCTGAAAGTTTGTTTTAATGGACAATCCAATAGATGGTACATATGGTAAACTAGGACATGGCTTTACGTCGGCCAATGAGTTAGAAAAAATAGATATTGGACCTAGGAATTGGCCTAAGCCGACGTATGTAACTACTAAATTGGATCCTGAGTACAAGCGAGAGTTGATAGACTTGTTAAAGTAATTTAAAGATTGTTTTGCTTGAGAATATTACGAGATGCCTGGTCTAGATCGATCAATTGTTGAACATCGGTTGCCAATCAAACCTAGATATCGGCCATTTAAACAAGCTCCGAGGAGATTTAATTCAAATGTTCTTGATGATATTAAGAAGGAGACTGAAAGATTACTAGAAGCAAAATTTATCCGACCATGCCGATATGCAGAGTGGATATCGAGTGTTGTTTCCTATGTATAAGAAAAATAGGAAGTTGAGAGTTTGTATCGATTTTAGAGATTTGAACAAGGCTATACCAATGGATGGTTATCCGATGCCAATAGCCTGATGTGTTGGTAGATGCAGTAGCTGGGCACAAGGTTGTTAGTTTTATGGATGGTAATACATGATATAATCAAGTTTTTATGGCTGAAGAAGACATAGCAAAAACAACTTTTAGATGCCCTGGTGCAATTGGCTTATTTGAATGGGTTGTGATGACTTTTGGATTGAAGAATACTGGCTGCAACTTATCAGAGGGCGATGAATTATATTTTTCATAAGTTGTTCGATAGGATTAGTTGAAATCTATATTGATGATGTGGTGGTGAAATCCAAAGGGTACAAAGAACATCTGGCTGATTTGTGGGAGACTTTGGAGTGCACAAGAAAACATGGTTTAAAGATGAATCCTAATAAGTGCGCCTTTGGTGTGTCAGCTGGATAATTTTTGGGTTTTATGATCCACGAGAGAGGAATTAAAATTAGTCAGAAAAGTATGAAAGCAATTGATGAAGCAGTACCTCCGACTAATAAAATAGAGTTACAATCTTTGCTTGGTAAGATTAATTTTATCAGAAGGTTTCTTTCAAATCTGTCAGAAAGGATTCTACCATTTTCTCCTTTGTTGAAGTTGAAGAATGATCAAGAATTTAAATAGGGTGACGTACAATAAAAGGCGTTTGAGGAAATAAAAAAAATACATGAAGTATCCACCTATGCTGGTTCCTCCTCAACAAGGTAAGCCTTTTTAAGGTGTACGTGTCAGCCGATAGCCAAATGATTGGATTGGCCTTGATGCAAGAGTTTGAAGGAAAAGAACGAGTTGTTTTCTATTTAAGTAGAAGACTTTTGGGTCCAAAAACAAGATATTCTCCTATTGAAAAGTTATGCTTATGCTTATATTTCTCTTGCACTAAATTGCGACATTATTTATTATCGACTGAGTGTACAGTTGTGTCTAAAGCCGATGTGATCAAGCACATGTTATCAATGCCGATATTAAATGGGAGAATGAGAAAGTGGATTCTTGCATTATCAGAATTTGACTTGAGGTATGAATCGGCTAAAGCAGTCAAAGGACAAGTAATAGCCAATTTTATTACTCAGCACCATAAACCAAGCATTGGCTATGTGGAACCGATACCTTGGACATTAGTTCTTTGATGGATCATCTTGCAAGCAAGGTGGTGACATTGGTATTGTTATTGTTTCACCTCAGGGAGCAAGTTTTGAGTTTGCTTTTCAAATCAAACCAATGACCACCAACAATCAAGTAGAATATGAGGCTATTCTTAAGGGACTTAACTTCTTCACAAAGTAAAGGCCGAGTCAATTGAAATATTTGGAGATTCACAGCTAGTTATTAATCAGTCGATCGGTCCTATATGAATGTAAAGATGATATTTTGAGGGGATATTATGATGAATGTCAAAGGTTACTCAAGGAGTTTCCCCATACTTCTCTTCAGCATATTCCAGGAGCACAGAATCAAGAGGCCAATCGGTTAGCTTAGAATGCGTTAGGTTATCGAGTGTTCCAAGAGATCTTAAGTAGTGAGACCTTAGCTAATGATTGGAGAGTTAAAATAGCCGATTACCTCAAGAATCCATCACAGAAGGTTACCAGGAAACTAAAATATAAATCAACTAAGTATGTTCTGTTAAATGATCAATTGTATTACAAAACAGTCGATGGAGTTTTACTTAAATACTTAAGTTAAGAAGAAGCAAAAGTGTTGTGGGTGAAGTACATGAAGGAATATGTGGAGCTCATCAATCGGCTTATAAAATAAAATGGATTATTCGTAGGTCTGAATATTTCTGGCCAACAATATTAGAAGATTGTTTTGAGTATTAAAAGGGGTGTCAGGATTGTCAGTGTTTTGGTAATATTCAGAAATCGCCTGCATCAGCTATGAATCCAATAATTAAGCCGTGGCCATTTCGAGGCTAGGGGAATTGATTTAATTGGCCAGATTTTTCCACCTTCAAGTAGAGGACATAAGTTTATATCAGTAGCAACATATTATTTTACCAAGTGTGTTGAGGCGATTCCTTTGAAGGTAGTAACTTCAAAGAATATGGTTGATTTTGTCAAGGAATATATTGTTTATCATTTTGGGATTCCTCAAACTATTAAAAACCTTATGATGAATGATTTGGAGGACTTAAGTTGTCATCGGCTGCGTGCTCTTGAGAATATTGAGGCCAATAAATTAAGGGTTATAAGGCATTATAATAAAAAGGTCAAGAACGAATAGTTTTGTGATGGAGAGTTAGTCTGGAAAGTAAAATTGCCGATTGGGTCTAAAGACAGCAAGTTTGGCAAATGGTCACCTAATTGGAAAGGTCCTTATCAGATTAAACGTTGTGCACCTGGCAATGCTTATATTTTGAAAACACTAGAAGGAGAAGAGGAGTTTGATAGAACGATCAATGGAAAATATCTAAAGAAGTATTATCCTAGCGTTTGGATTAATACTTCATAGCCGATTTGTTTAGTCATCGACTCTAATAGCCGGTACCAGGATGGTATTGCCTTTAGTTCAAAAATTGACCCAAAAGGGTGAAAGCCGATATGATATGTATCGCCTATAGAGCAAAAAAAATACAAAGATAATCATGATTCACCTGTAGTTTCAGAGTTCATAAAGGAAGAGCAGAAACTTTATTCATTGTTTGCCCCTAGTACAAACTAATCAAATACTTTATTCGCAATATCCTGGGCTGGTGTGATATCCACAATGGCTGCCGCGTCATCGTCGAAGTCCTCAATCAGATCTTCATGCATGTCGGGATCATCAGCCATTGGAAAGCCTAGCTCCATGGTGCGGAGATCGTGCCCGGTCTGGACTTGCGCCGTGACAAACAGCCACTGCCGCCCTACGACAAACGCCATGGAGGGCGATCTATTGGACACACACTAGGATGTCGTGCAGACGGTTGTTGAGCAGAGGACCTCGGGCATTGACAGCCACCTGTAGCCATGTTCGCCGCCAGTTGGAGATTTTCCAACTGCACCATCAGGGCTGATAATCATAAAAGCAAGAAGGGTGTCAAGAATGGAGCAGTGAAGATGAAATAAAGGTTTTCTTGAAACTGGACTTACCCTGCCACCATGGCGTCGGACTCGGCCAGCCTCACTCGGGCGGTGTTGGCTTCCTCCTCTACAATGAGGAGGGTGGCCTGAGAGTCTTCGAGGCGGATCTCAAGCTAACTGTTTTCTAGAGTTGCTTCGGAATAACGGTCCTTGGTGGCCCTCCACTCCTGGAGGAAGCACCGGGCGTCATCGACAGTGTATGAGTCGAAGGAGTCCGATGATGAATCCGGTGCAGGGCGGTGGTAGATGCAGCATTAGAGGACTCGCCAGCCCTGGGAGGAAGTGGATAGAGGCTATCATTCAAGATGAACCTAGAAACAAGTTAGAGGAAATTCATTGTCATGAGTAGAAGTTGTTGATCTTACCTCATATGGCGGTGGTGCTGGCTCATCGGTAGGTTCTCCTCCGAACCTCCTCTGCCGCACATTTGCCTGTGGTTGTCTTTGCTGGCCATAGGGTTTGGATTGGATCTAAAGAGAAGAAGAGGAAGCAACCGCTACAGGGCTCTTGAAGATAGAGAAACATGAGAGAATGAGAGCAATTGTAGATGTAGATGTGTTCGAGGCCGAGGCCCTTGGTTGGTATTTATAGCAACGGGGGTGAGATGGTAGATATCTTGGAACATGGGAAAGCAATCTCATTTAATAGAAGGGGAAGCGCTGCTTCACAAATAACGAGGAGAACGCAACATTATTGACTAAGAAGGAGTTTGAAGGGTTTTTGCAATAAGTGCTATTTTTAGATTCGGTTAAGTCAGAGTAAGGTCAAAATCGGGAATCAGCTAATTGAGATAAGCTATTCTAGCCAAACCAGTAGACCAATAGGAAGAGTACAATTATCATCAAGTTTACATAGAATATATACTACAGATGCTGGAACATGAATTACAAGTTAAGAGCATCATGAATTGCTCTTAATGCTTTTAGCCGAATAACATCAACCTCTGCAATTTATTGTCTATCTTCTTCGGCTGATCTAGGAATGCTCTCAAGATTGCTACAAATAGCTTTGCCTTCTTTGACCTTGGTCAACATCTCTTGTTTCTTCTATTTAATGGCATTGGGGATCTGAGTCAGGTTAGATTCATGATGATCAATGGCAGCTTTCACATTTTCTAGTTCCTGTTCAAGTTCAGCACGCCTAATTCTCATCCGATTCAGTTCTGGTTCAATTTTGGAAGAAGAATTCTTTAGATCGTCGATCAATTGTGCTAATTCTTTAGCTGTCCTGCTTGTTGGAGTTGTTCTTAGTCATCAAAGCTTCATGGTTAGCCATGTTTCTTTGAGCCTTTTCACCTTGGGAGCTTGATTTTCAATGTTGGACAAAGGTATTAAGGCTTCAGCAAGATCTGGTTACATACTATCCTTAATGGATAAGAAGATTCTTTTCATAGGATTTGCGTCCTGGACCAAATTGGCTATGTTCCTTTCAAGCATTGGCAGCATCCTTTTTAGCCAATTTTTGGTCTCATCTGATAAGACTTCTTGAGAAGTGATAGCTTGATGAGCTTATCTCGCTTTCATCTATGTATTCCTCAAAATTAAAAGAATAGCTCAGAGCTAGAGAGTTAGGTGCCTATATGAAAACAAAAGGAATTTTATTAGAAATAGCAAATGAATTGACAATGAAGTGGATGGTGAGAGGGAGATAGTACCTTTTCTAAAAGAGACCCTGGTTGAGGAGAAGGAATAGCCGACGATGTGTCAATATCCTTTTCAACATCCAATTGAATCGGCTCTGGGCTTTCAATGATAGCGTTTGCAAGCATCAAGAAGTTTTTTAGTTTATAGTTGCTATAGGAGGATAAATGAACATGTGAATTTCTTACCATCGATTGTTTGCTGAGCTGGAGAATCGACAATTTGGGTATTAGTGTCGATAGGGTCCTTTTCAATTGGTAAATGGTCAGATGTTTGCTCTTATGCAGATGTTTCCCTAGGTGGTATCTGATGAAAGGAAAAGATCAGAGAAGAATGAGGACTACATAAGATTAAAAGCTCAAGGAGATACCTTGGTAGCATCAGGTGGTGAAATAGAGAGATGCTCATCTTCTGTCATCTGGGTTCTATCAGGGGCATCAGTTGCTTCAATTGAAATCAGATCTTTGGGAGGGTTAGCCGATGAGAGATTGACAGGTGTTGATTTAAGTTCTTGAGATAGTAGTTCAGCACCCAAAGTAGATTGAGATGTAATAGTTGATGGCTGTAAAAAAGGAATTGAATCAGAAGTTGAGTATCATTTTAAGAAGGAAGATAGGTTGATTTACCTGAGCAACTAATGATTTGGTTCTACAAAGTCTCTTCCCTAGTGGTGATTTTCTGAGCCACATGTTTGGTTGCCTTGTGTTTTGAAGACTGATATGTGAGCACTATTGGGGCAGCTAGGGTTTTCATCAATTTTTCTAGAGTGGGTGCAGTTGACCCCATCTTTGAGGCTAGACATGGTGGATAATACTCTATGGGATGCCCTTTCCTGTCCATGCTTGGAGGATCAAATTTGGTATCCTGAAAGAGTTTGTTAGATGAATTGATAGGAGAACTTATTAAATAATTTTTTCTGAAAGGGGGTAGTAAATTACCTCACTGTCAGAAGCAAAATCATCATCTAAAGCTAAACAGTTAGGGTGAACTGAATTGTAGTAGAGGTGGGAGTGCCATTCTTGCCACCAGGAGTCAAACAGGTTGGAGAAGGTGGCTCTTGTCTATTCATGTAGACAAAAAGAAGGGAGATCTGATCCCAATTGGAAGACTCTAGAAGCTTCCATTATTTCACTGATGCCTTCTCTTGGTTTTAGAATGTTCTTAAAGAATAGCTGAGGAGGCAGTTGACCAAGGCCGAATTGATGGGCCACAAAAGAAGGATTGTAGAACTCATAAGTTGGGTGATTATATAGGAGAAAAGCACCAGTAGCCATCTTGCCATGACCATGGCGAAATTCGGCTGACAATATGCAAGGTTTGATGATACAACTGAAAATTGCAGCAGCTATCTCGTCTGAACAGCCTGATTCAAACCAGAATTTAATTGGCAGAACTAGTTCATTATCTTCATCTTAATCATAAGTCAACCAAGTCAATATGTCCGCATCAAACCCTCTATAAAATTTCTTGAAAAGGTGGCCAACATCAACAACAATTGTTATGGCTAATGCAGCTTCACCATAATTCATGCACTGCCGAGTTCTTCCTTCTTTTCCTTTGTAATCTTTAACAAAGTTGGAAGAAGGGAAGCTCAGATTCCTGAGATTGGGTCTTACAATCTTATGCATGTATAGATTCAACCACAATTGTATCAACCACCAAGGGCCACTGATAGTAAGCACTGGTTCATTTTTCAATAATTAGGCAGTTACTTGATGCATCAGATGATAAGCAGATCCCAGCAGATATTTTCCAAGGGGGATTTCATTGCCTGCTGCCTAGTCACTCTGCCATATATTTGTGATTATAAGTTGGTCCACAAGATAACCCACAAAAGATGAATCTTTCCAGCCACATGTTCAAGAAAGCTATGTGTTCCCTATCATCAACAGTCGATTCATCCCCGATACGGTTCAGAATATAAGTTGCCCATCCTGTGCAGTCCGATATTCTGGCTAATTTCTTGGATCCAGCACTTAAGAAATCATAGGGTTGCATTGATCCTGTTATCCTAAGGCTGATTAACATGTAAATGTTGGCCAAGGTAATGGTCATTGGACTGTGACAAAAAATGAAAGCATTCAAAGTGTTGGACCAAAAATAAGATGCAGAGATCAGAAGTGAATCATTTCTCTCCATTCTAGACAATAAGAGTGTCAAGCATTGGTTAAATCAAAGACTTCCCAATCTACAGCTTTCTTTTCTGATACCCTGCGAAACCAATCTCTCCATCCTTTAGGCATTTTGGGCCAGTTTCTAAAAGAATTTTTGGTATTCAGGAGGATAAATCTATTACAGATTGTTTAAAGGGGATTCGGTTGGTTTCTTGGTTGATAAAATCAGATGGATCAGGATCACCCATGGGTCCAAGATAATAAGCATTAGGGACAACAGCTGATGGAATCAATATTTCGTTCCTCATTTCCAAGAAATTAGATGGGATGGATTTAAGAAAAAGAAAAATACAGAGTAACGGCTGATACTTGAAAGACAGAAATCTGAAGGCATACCTTAGGAACATGGTCGCTGGTCACCATTGTAGCCGAGATGGATCTGAATCTGAGAAAGGTGGTAGAAAGATGGCTTGAATAGCGGCTTGACAGAGCGGAAGATCTGCTAGGGTTGAGGCTCTGATGGTGGCAGTTTGTACTGTTGAAGCTTACTTGAGAAAGAAGGGAGAGTAAATAGGCCGAGCAAGTTGGAAATGGTATTGTTGGGGTATTATATAGAATTCGGGCCTAAAAATTAGGAGCCGTGCGTATACTTCGGAATGAGCGGTTGCGACACGGTAAAAAGATGAGTGGAAATTTTATAATAAAATCAGTTTATCCTAAAATTGGGGGCATGTGTTTACACTAAAATTTGGAAAGAAAGAACACGGGAACTTGAAGCTTCTAAGATTGTGTCAAGGAATTGATTAGATGTGAATCGGTATCAGTTGGTTTGGATGTGATATCAGAATCGGCTATTTTATAGCTGACGTCAGCAGACGACGACTATGGGCTACGCTTGAATGACGTCAAAATGGTGTGTCGGACTCTATGAATAAGGAAAAATTGGAGTCCAAGTTATTGTTATGTTAGGAAAATTTTCTTTTATTCCAAGAATTGTAATAAGCTATATTTGAATAAGTTTCATATTTAGGTTCTAGGTATAAATATTCGACCCCAGTTATTGTAAAGATGAACAATCAATCAATACAATCTTTTTGGCTTTTGCCATTGCATTAGGAGTAGGAATACTATAGATCTCAGCAAGTTCTTCAGCAAACAGGGCTTATCGACTGATCGATCCCTAGCTTGCTTGTGAGTATCATCATGACTTGTATTGTGCTTGTAAAGCTGCATCAGCTGATTGATCTTTTATGAGCTATAATATAAGTTAGTTATCGATCCATATCATTGTTTGTAAGGCTACATCACCTGATTGATCTCTTACAAATCATATTATAGATCAAAGTTATCAATCTTGTGTTAAATAACTTGTTGTTTAATACAATAGTGCCAGATATCGAATCGGCTAAGATTAGTAAGATTTTCCTTACTATTTTTTGGTTGATTCACCAGTTATCGATTTTGTTATAATTAATGTTTTATTAATTATAACATATCACCTGATTGAGATAGAGATAGATCGGCATCATATCATCTTAATTGGACGTCTTCTAGTCTGGTCATGCTTTAAATATTATAATTGATGGCTCAATTCCGCTAGATCAGTTGTTTTATCTCTATCCCAATCAAACATAGTATGCATTCAAAGACATGTTTCAATCTTGAATGAATTCACTAGTTAATGAGATCTAATCTAATGACACTACTATAGCTGTATTGATCTAGTCGAACCTCACTGGAAAGACTTTGGATCGAAGATTATCGATTTGTGGTTTTATTTATGATTATGATATGTACTCTGTTTGTTTGCTATGCATGCATCGGCTATTTTAGCCGATCCATCTGTGCTTTCACGCATATAACATGATTTCATGAACCTGTCAATATATAAATGGTTTTATAGATTCTTTGGCTTTAGTTTGTTATCATTATCATAGCTGTATTCGATCCGATCGAACCTCACTATTGATGATAATAGATTAGATTCAAAGTGTTTGTAGATTCATTTGTACTGGGCAGTGGATTTGTTCGCATGTTATACTCTTTTCGTCAAACTTATCGGCTCAATGCTTTATACTGATTATGTTCATCTAGCTGATGATGTTTTCTTATATTACTTATATTTGGGTGTATTGTACTTGTTTTTTTTGTCTAGATTAATCAATCACAATAAATCTGCTGTAACCCATGAGCATCGGTTATTTTAAATTCATATCATTATCATTTGATATTGGCCGATAATCTTTAATTTAAAGATTTTCGTTTCACTAATATGGTGGATATCGACTATTTAGTCGATAGCCTTATCGAATCGGCTATCTAGCCATATATTTGGAGCTGTCTGGAGCAATATTAACATGTTCCACCCTAAATTACTGATAAGATTTTCTCTTCTTATCAATTACAGGTCAAATTGACTGGCACGTCGTTGGGTTTTCAGAATCGGTTGGTTCTATATTGAAGCCAAGCAGATCTCTGGTCTCATTCTGTTCAGATCTTCTAGCTTGCTGTGTGTTGGTCATATTGCCACATTTTTGTGTCAACACATGCCATCTTTGGTCGACCTGCTTTGGCCAAGTTCATGGCCGTACCACATTACCTGTACCTCTTCCTCAAGATGCCGGGTCCTATTGGCGTACTCTCCTTCCGAGGTGACCTCAAGCGTTCATATGACTGCGACACAGAAGCCGTCTAGATTGCAGCCAGAACCCAACAAACCTACAAAGCACAAGAGATTGCCAACCTTGCATAGCAGACCAACCAGGAAGATACAGAGATCCCAACTAAGAAGGCGGGAATCATTGCCCCACCCTCTAAGACGGATACTATTGACATCGATCTAGGTACTGGTGATCCCTAAGGCGGCCATCATCTGTGCCCATCTTTCCAAAGAATAGGAACTCATAGTCACTAACTTTCTCAGAGAAAATAGAGATATGTTTGCATGGAAACCAGCTGATATGTCGGGTGTTCCAAGAGAGTTGGTTGAGCACAAATTGGATTTAAATCCTGGTTCAATGCCGATCAAGCAACGACTACGACGGTTTTCACCTGACAAAAAAGCAGCAATCAAGAAGGAAATCACCAAGCTATTGGTAGCCAGATTCATTAGGGAAATCCTTCACCCTGACTAGCTAGCCAATCCAGTACTCGTCTAGAAAAAGAACTCGAAAGAGTGGCGCATGTGTGTCGATTACATAGATCTCAACAAGCATTGCCCGAAGGACCCCTTCGGCCTACCTCACATCGATCAGATCGTAGACTCTATGGTCGGGTTAGCTTTATTGTCCTTCCTTGATTGCTACTCGAGCTATCATCAAATTGCCCTCCAGCAAAGAAGATCAAAGCCAGACATCCTTCATCACCCCATTTGGTGCCTACTGTTACACAACCATGTCCTTTGGGTTAAAAAACGTTGGTGCAACCTATCAATGGGCTATCTAGGCATGCCTAAATGAATAGATTAGCCATAACATTGAAGCCTATGTGGATGATGTCATCATCAAGACCAAGGATACCTCTACTCTGATTGTAGACCTTGAAACAAACCTTTGACAACCTTCGTGCATATAAGTGGAAGCTTAACCCAACCAAGTGTGTATTTGGAGTTCCTTCCGGACAACTACTGGGTTTCCTGGTGAGCCATCGGGGAATTGAAGCCAGCACAAAGCAGATTTGAGCAATCACCCAGATGACTTGACCCCACTGTGTCAAAGATGTTTAGAAATTGTCAGGGTGCATGGCTGCCCTCAACCGTTTTATCTCACAGCTCGAGGAGAAAAGTTTGCCCTTTTTCAAGTTGCTAAAGAAGATGGGCAAGTTTGAGTGGACAACCAAAGGAGATGAAGCTTTCCAAAAGCTCGAAGAGTACTTGTCCACCTCATCAATCCTCACCCCACTCGAGAAATAGGAACCACTCTTACTTTACATTGCAGCTACTACTATGGTAGTCAGCATGGCCATAGTTGTTGAGCGGGCTGAAGAAGGCCGCGTGTACAAGGTACAATGACCCGTCTACTATATCAGTAAAGTACTGTCAGAATCCTAGGTCAACTACCCTCTCATACAAAAACATCTTTACGCCCTCTTGATCACTTCACGTAAGCTACGCCACTACTTTGATGAACACAAAGTAACAGTGGTATCAGACTTCCCACTTGGTGATGTCTTATGCAAATGAGATTCAATAGGATGCATGTCCAAGTGGTCAGTCGAACTCAGAGCTCAGAACATTGAGTTCATTTCCTGCAAGGCTATCAAATCACAAGTCCTGTCTGATTTCATAGCCAAGTGGACCGAGGCCCAGTAGCCTACTCCAGCAGTTATACTCGACCATTAGAAGATGTATTTCGATGGTTCTCCCAAGCTAGGAGGCACAGGCGCTGGTGTTCTCTTCATATCTCTAGAAGGAAAGCAACTTAAGTATGTGCTGCAAATCCTTTGGCCCGCTACCAACAACGAAGCCGAGTACAAGGCCCTCCTTCATAGCCTCCAAGTAGTAGTTTCACTTGACATCAAGCATTTACTCGTCTACGGCGACTCCTTGGTTGTCATCAACTAGGTAAACAAAGATTGGGACCTGCACCAAGGAAACCATGGACGCCTACTGCGTAGAATGTCCTTTAACTTGAAAACACTTCCAAGGCCTAGAAATCCTCGATGTCATGCGAGATCTCAACAGTTGCAGCTGATGTCTTAGCTAAATTGTGATCAGACAGGGCCCAAGTACCCCATGATGTGTTTGTATAGGAACTCCAAGTCCCTTCAATCAAACAAGAAACCTCCACACCCACCAGTACTCCAACTCCTGATGTCCAGGTACTAGTGTTCAACCCGACATGGACCCAAGTATTCATTGACTACATCTGAGATCACAAATTGCCCGACAAAAAGGTGGAAGCAGAAAAAATCACACGCAGAAGCAAGAACTATGTCTTAGTCGAAGGTAGACTCTACCGACGGGGCGCATCATCCGGTGTTCTCCTTAAATGCATCACACCTAAAGAAGGGTCAGCAGATCTTGGAAGAAATCCATTTCGTGTGCTATGGGAATCATGCATCTATTGGCGGTCACTAACAACAACATTTGACCACCAATTACTATCCAAAACAAGAAAAGCCAACATACTTTTAACACATATGCACATGCTATATTCCTATTTCCACTTGTATTGGAGAAAACATGTTTTGTACGACATATATTCGAATGCAAGTGGAAAACAAATAAAAACAAGCAAAAAGGCGCAAAGGAGAAAGCTTAAAGCAGAACTGCGCAAAAGAAATAATCAAAGAAGCCCACCTTCATGCAAAACTAGGGAAGAACACCACCATAGAAGAGGCCTAGGACCAGCCCAGAGCCCATAGGAGAAGCGCGGTGGCCTAGCTAGGCCAGCCCAGGTGCGGCCACACCCCCACCTCCTCCTCTCAGGCCCAATCTTCTATGGCGGTTGCATGGTGGCATGCAGAGGCAGTCTATGTCGGTTTCCTAATTTATCAGTGCCAAACCACCTATGCTTCACTATATAAGAAGAGGAGAGGCTCATTCACAACACACACATCATTTGGAGCTACACCTCACCTCTCTACTTGTCCTCTTTAGTTCTTAGCTTTTAGTTTTAGTTTGGAGCAAAGGCTAGAGCTACAAGGAGAGCTTGTCTCCTTGGAAGAAGAGCTACTAGGTATGAATATTTCAATAAAGAGTTCTTCCAAGTTCAAGCTCTCATATCAATTATATAGCAATGCATATGAACTAGAGTATATTTTTCATGTCATGATCATGATATATGAACTAGTATATAGTTTGTGTGTTATGATCTTAACATGTCTAACTGAGCTTAATCATTCATATGATTTGTATGAGTAGAAGTAGAGCTAGGGTTGGGGTGATGGTTCGTTGTTCCTTCGGGGTTGCCTATATCCTTGCTTTTCAATCCATAGGGTTGGAGTCCTAAGGGGTATAGGTAGATTCCTTGTACACGGGCATGGTGCTGGGGTATATGGGATCTTGCAAATATGATGGTATCCCACGGTAGTGGGGTAGGCGGTAGGTGGTGACAGCCCTATCCGTCCCTTGTATTCCCCCACGTTCGGGTATTGTGTAGGAGTCTTAAAGTCTCCCTGGCTTGCTGGCAGACCAGTGCCCGGAGATCTCCCCGTTCATCCTAAACTTAGTTCTAACTCTAGTCATATAGGTTGTATGATCATTGACTGTTCTTTGCACGACTATATTAGAACATGCCAGCTCCACGTAGGAATATTATTTTATTCTTTTTTTTTCTTTTATCCTTAAGGTTAGCCTTGATGTGTGTCCACTATCCTCAATTACCAATTTTACCCCTGCCATGAACTATGGTCTATTATGCAAGTATGTAATCCTATTTATGTCAATATTAGACTACTTGGTACACCTTGCCCTCCATTGGGAAAATATAAATAACTGATACCCTGAATACTTCTGGATGAAATGCTACAATGATAGCTCCGTACGCTTGCGGAATTGTCTGTAATCTTTAAGGACTATCGTAGTTGGTGTTTCCTAGCAGCATTGCTAAGATTAACTCAATCTTAGTAATGGTGTTAAGAAATACCAACTGGCATTTCTGGCAGCCGTTACCGGTGAATGGACCTAAAACCTCCTCACTTGGTGATTGCGTTAAGAAATGCCAACAAGCATTTGTAGCGCCAGTTGCCTGGGGAGGGCAAAGGATTACTAAGTCTAGCATAACATGAACAGTGATAACATGCATGTCATGGTAGCCATAGTTTATGCAGGCTAATTCTGCTTGTTTTCTTCCTTGTTGTGGAATGAAAATAGGATAGTGCATGAGTCATTTTGACCTACCTGAACAACTACATTGACAATCCGGACACACTCCTAAGGAAGAACAGGTCTCGTACCTCTTCTTCTTCTACCACTACACATTAGTCTTACCAGTCACCCCCGTACCATCCACAACTATCTCCATGGCCAAGTCACTCCATGACTACTCCACCCCCGCTGTTGCCAACAGTGCCCGTTGGGCCCGCTGTCAACACTGGGTCTAGAAACTTTGAACTCCGGACTAGCCTAATCACTGATGGTATAGGCAAGCCAATTCTGTGGCTTGCCCAACGAGGACGCGAACACTCATCTTCAGCACTTCCTTAAGCTGTGCGACACTATCGTAATAAGGGATGTCGCACCAGCTTGCATCAGGCTTCGCTTGTTTCCCTTCTCCCTCGCGAGAAAGGCGAAATAGTGGTTCTATCAGAGCAAGGAAGCTGTCAATACGTGGAACAAATATTCCATGGTGTTCCTCATGAAGTTTTTCCCCATGGGCAAAACCACTGCCCTGAGGGGGAAAATTTTAAATTTCTAGCAGACTTCAATTGAGTCCATCCTCGAGGCATGGGAAAGGCTCTAGGATTATATCCAAGCCTGCCCGCACCACGGGATGGAAGACTAGCAGTTCTCCAAAACTTCTACAAAGGGCTCACGCCCATGTCGAAGGGGCACATCGATGTCGCTGCTGGAAGGAGCGTTTCTCTCCCTCACCGCTGACGGAGCTAAGACTCTCATCAAAAAATGGTGGCAAACCGAAGCTGGGGGAGGAGCATAGACAACAAAAAGGCATGTATACCATGAAGGAGGCGGATATGCTTGCCACAAAAATAGATTTATTAATGAAAAGACTAGACGAACATGCTGCGGAGAAAGAAGCCATGCAAAGCACTGTCTAGGCCATGGACTCACACATGACAGTGTGAGGTCTGTGGTGGAGTTGGCCACTCAGGGAATGACTGCCCCGAGACCCATGAAGAAGCTTCTTACATCAACAACGGGTATCGCCACCAAAATAACAACGGGTGGAACAATTAATCCCACCCGTAAGGAGGTAATTCGAACTTCAACTCAAATTACAATTTGAATCAACCTTCCTTGAAAAACCTGGTACTAGGCCAGGAAAAAATAAATGAAAATCTTACTAAAAAGCTAACTTACAATGAAAAAATGCTAGAAAATATTAACTTTAAAATAGAAGGTTTAACTTCCTCTGTTCAAAATCAATTGAGCTTTAACAAAATGATAGAAACAAAATTAGCTCAAATTGTTGCTTCTATTCTTGTTAATAATGAAGGGAAGATCCCAGGGCAACCCAAGAATTCTCTTGAAAAAGTTAATGAGGTGACCACGAGGGGTGGTAAGTCCACTCATGATCCACCAAATCCTAATGATAAAGCAGGAAAAGCACAAGGGAAATAGGAGGAAGGACCTTCACCATCAACAAAAACGCAAAAAGACCAAGAGGAAGGAGAGGAAATGACACCACAAGATTTTGTTGATACAAACTACTTGCCATTTCCAACAAGGAAAAGAAAGCAGGCCGTGGATGAGCAATTTGGTCGTTTCGTGGAGATGATAGAAAAGATACATGTGAGCGTCCCATTAATGGACGTCTTACATGTACCTTCTTATACGAAATACATCAAAGATATCATCAACAACAAACGGCCTTTGCCATCCACAGAGGTCATCAAGCTAACAGAAGAGTGTAGCGCTGCTATACTCAACCATTTACCTGAGAAAAAGAAGGACCCTGGGTGCCCCACCATCACATGCTCAATTGGCACCCAACAGTTCGATCATGCCTTGTGTGATCTTGGGGGCAAGTGTGAGCGTTATGCTCAAGACCATCTTTGACAAGCCAAACTTCACACACTTAGCACCAACGCTAATGATTCTCCAACTGGTGGACTCCATAGTCCGCTATCTAGCTGGGATCGCTGAAGACATCTCGGTGAAAATCCAGGGGTTACTTTGTCCCTGTTGACTTCATGGCGCTAGACATGGAAACAATGAAGGAATCGCCCATCATCTTTGGGTGACCATTCCTCAGCATTGTAGGAGCATAAATCAATGTTGGAGCTAGAGAAATCTACTTCAACATCAATGGCAAAGAAGAGAAGTTCGACTTTTGGCCCTGATAAGAACAATGCTTTATGATTCGCATCAAATACGGGCCAAATCCACAAGGCATAAAAGAGGTTGAGATACAACCTCAACTGATGGACAACCTCAACAAGAAAATAAGGAAAATAAAAGAGGCTAAAGTAGAAAAAGAACAACCTAAAGAAAAAGGAAGAAATATCAAGGGTTGTTCCCACACCTCCAAAGAAGGAAAATGTGTGGAAACAAAAAGATGGAGATCCGAGTCCACCACGCCACCAAAGTCGAACAAAATGGTGTGGAGACCAAAGAAGGTACAACCTACTTCTCCAGGCACAGACATACCTTCGTCAAGCAAACAATGAAGGAGGAGAGTCCAGCTCATTGGACTTTAAACAATGAGCCATTGCCGAAGGTAAATCGGTAATTACCCTTTATAATTTGCTTAAAAATAAAAACATCTCAAAATAATTAAAACTATAAATAAAATTCTATTACATATAAAAACACTTTAGAAAAATCATGGTTTCTCTTCAAAGTCTAGGCAAAGCATGTTTTGGTTTGAAGCATGGTCTTTGCGTGATCATGTCTTCATAGGCTTCTTAACTTAAGCATGGAGCTTAGGTTAATTAACCTACCTTGATCAAATAATCATTGTACCAAAACCGCTAAGAATAGACTTTATGAAACTAAGGCATAAAATTCTTTTATCACTAAATAAATCTTTGCTATTCTTCTATGTTCTATACAAAGTATGCTTTGGTTTGAAGTATGGTTGGTGATCGATCATACTTTCATAGACTTTTCAAAGTAAGCATGGTGCTTAGGTTGATTAGTCTACCTTGGTCAAATTAAACATGATGCTTAATTTGATCACTGTTCCAAAGCTGTTGGGTATAAACATGGACAAAATAAAAAGTATGGTATAACAATAAATAAATAATGTACCATCTTCGGAATCATCACCAAGCGAACTCCGGACCATAGGCCTGGAGCTAGCTTTGGGGGAGGACCCCCATAGAGGTACCTTGTATCTTTATTTTTCACAATTTATTTTCTGCATTTATTATTTATTAGCATATAAAAAAATCTAAAAATTGAAAATACCAAAAAAATAGAATATGATAAAAATACCAAAAATATGAATTCCACTCTCATATGTGTTAAAAGAATGCTAGTTTCTCCTAAGTTGAGATGATGAATAGTTGCTCTATCTATAGTTCATCAGTGCCTAGGTTATAACTTAGTATTCCCCAAAATTTAAGTTTGTTGGCTAAGAATGTCACATCTTAAACCTTGATAAATTGTGGGTTGCAAATGCATGCTCCTTTTCTAAGTTGTTACGAGATATGATATGGAACAAATAGAGTTTACTATGAATTTGTTCTAAGAGAGACTTGACATCCGGAGATTTTCATTTTAAAATGCTAAAATCTAAAAGTTCCTCAATGATTATGAATACCTACCAAGGCCATATGACATGATATTCAAATTAAAAACCTTAGTCATATGCTACTTGTCTGATCATTGAGCTTTGTCAAATTGTTGTGACCCTTGTTGAGATTCTTTTTATGCACCCATGATAAAGACACATGTACACCCACAAAATAAATTGCTAACTCTTACACTGAGAGTTACGCACAACATGCACCTCTGTCCACCACAAATAATACTCCATTCGTTTATCATGATATCTCTCTCTCTCCAAAGTTTCATATGCCAAAAAGGAAGATATGGGCTATGCTAAAAAAAGAGAAAGAAAAGAAAAATATCCATGCCAAAAGGCATGAGAGAAAAAAAGATAAATACATGCCAAAGAGCATGAATAAAAGAAGGAAAAAGAAAAGAAAGAAATAAAGATAGCCCATACTTTCAAAATAAAGGTATACATTCAAAACAGAGAGATTCATGATTCAAGGAGTACCAAAAATATTTAGAATTAGGACATTATAAAAATTCCACACACTTGCACGTCTTGATCAAAGTGTATGACTTGCATCTCCTTGAGGTCCAGTCTTTGACTTAGCAAAATATGTGATGCAAGTATGCCCCACTTTCATACCTACCCAAAACTCCACTAAAAAGCCTTTAGTGGTAGGATATGAAAAGAAGGCAGAATTCCAAATGCCTTGGTGAGGTTTCATACACATTGAGCGATCGAGAGAAATCATTTGAGGAACTTACATTTATTTTCCAAAACTCATAAAAACTCTAGATAGATGGTCAATCAAGGAATGAACGATTAGTGATTCTATTATAACCATTCTGTCTTGCAACCACCCAAGAACTTGGAAAAGCTATACACCCCATATGAATCAAGGTAAAGGGTGGATAAAAATGCCAACTTATTTGAATTGCGGAAGAATACTTTGTTATAGACATGGTACTTATGAAATATATCGGCATAGTAGCAACTCCTGATCAACAACCAAGTACTTAGCTGTTTGCTCGAGACGAGCAAAGGTTAAGTTTGGGGGATTTGTTGGCGGTCACTAACGACAACATTTGACCATCAATTACTATCCAAAATAGGAGAAACCAACATACTTTTAACACATATGCACATGCTATTGACCTATTTCCACTTGTATAGGAGAAAACATGTTTTGCAGGACATATATTCGAATGCAAGTGGAAAGCAAATAAAAACAAGCAAAAAGGCGCAAAGGAGAAAGCTAAAGCCGAACTACGCAAACAGAAATAATCAAAGAAGCCCACCTTCATGTAAAACTAGGGTAGAACACCACCATAGAAGAGGCCCAGGACCAACCCAGAGCCCATAGGAGAAGGGTGGTGGCCAGCTAGGCCAGCCCATGTGCGGCCGCACCTGGTGTGCACCCCCACCCCCACCGCCTCCTCTCAGGCCCAATCTTCTATGGCAGTTGCATGGCAGCATGTAGAGGTGGTCCACGTCGATTTCCTAATTTATCAGCGGCAAACCGCCTATGCTTCACTATATAAGAAGAGGAGAGGCTCATTCACAACACACACATCATTTGGAGCTACACCTCACCTCTCTACTTGTACTCTTTAGTTCTTAGCTTTTAGTATTAGTTTGGAGCAAAGGCTAGAGCTACAAGGAGAGCTTGTCTCCTTAGAAGAAGAGCTACTAGGTATGAATATTTCTATAAAGAGTTCTTCCAAGTTCAAGCTCTCATATCAATTATATAGCAATGCATATGAACTAGAGTATAGTTTTCATGTCATGATCATGATATATGAACTAGTATATAGTTTGTGTGTTATGATCTTAACATGTCTAACTTTGAGGTTAATCATTCATATGATTTGTATGAGTAGAAGTAGAGCTAGAGTTGGGGTGATGGTTCATTGTTCCTTCAGGGTTGCCTATATCCTTGCTTGTCAATTCGTAGGGTTGGAGTCCCGATGGGTATAGGTAGATTCCTTGTACATGGGTGTGGTGCTCAGGTACATGGGATCCTACGAATATGACGGTATCCCATGGTAGTGGGGTAGGTGGTATGTGGTGATAGCCCTGTCCAGTCCCTTGTATTCCCCCACATTCGAGTATTGTGTAGGAGTCTTAAAGTCTCCCTGGCATGTTGGTAGACTAGTGCCCAGAGATCTCCCCGTTCATCCTGAACTTAGTTCTAACTCTAGTCATATAGGTTGTATGATCATTGACTGTTCTTTGCACGGCTATATTAGAACATGCCGGCTCCACGTAGGAATATTCTTTTATTCTTTGTTTTCCTTTTATCCTTAAGATTAGCCTAGATGTGTGTCCACTATCCTCACTTACTGATTTTACCCCTGCCATGAACTATGGTTTATCATGCAAGTATGTAATCCTATTTATGTCAATATTAGACTACTTGGTACACCTTGCCCTCCTTTGGGAAAATATAAATAACGATACCCTAAATACTTATGGGTGAAATGCTACAATGATAGCTCCGTACGCTTGTGGAATTGTCTATAATATTTAAGGACTATCGTAGTTGGTGTATCCTAGCTGGCATTGCTAAGATTATCTCAATCTTAGTAATGGTGTTAAGAAATACCAACTGGCATTTCTAGGCATCATTACCAGTGATGGACCTAAAACCTCCTCACTTGGTGATTGCGTTAAGAAATGCCAACAGCAGCCTCCACGACTTTAGTTGGCAAGACTTTTAGATCCAGGTACTATTGGCCTATAGCACTCAAAGATGTAGAAGAACTCATATGACATTGCAAGGGTTGTTAGTTTTTTGCCAAGCAGGCTCATGTCCCAGCTCACAATCTTATCTGCATCCCTCCATCATGGCCCTTTTCATGTTGGGGGCTCAACATGGTTGGACCTCTCAAACGAGCACCCGGGTGGCTTTGAATACATCTATCTGGCTATTGACAAGTTTACTAAGTGGATTGAATACAAGTCACTCATCAAATTCAATGTTACAAAGGTTGTCGAGTTCATGCAAGACATCATGTACCTGGTTCGCTATGCCAAATCGGTTCATTATAGAACTTGGCTCACCCTTTAAAGCTTTTGAGTTCAGAAGTTGGGCTCAGGATTGCGGCATCAGTGTCGACTATGCCTCAGTAGCTCATCCTCAAGCAAACAGCCAAGTAGAGCGGGCTAATGGGCTACTCCTAGCTAGACTCAAGCCCAGGCTATACGATGAGCTCAAAGACTTCAGCAGCAAGTGGATATACGAGTTACCTAAGGTAGTCTAGGGATTGCGCACCCAGCAAAGCAGAGCAATAGGGCACTCTCCCTTTTTCCTAGTTTATGGCTCAGAGGTCATCTTACCAGCAGATCTGATATGGAACTCTCCCAGGGTTGAACAGTACAATGAAGGCGAAGCAGATGAAACCTGATGGCTAGAAATCAACAATGCCGAAGATGTCAAGCTTAACGCACTGTTCTAGTCTACTAGGTACCTGCAAGGCCTACGATGTTACTATGAGAAGAACGTACACCCTCATTCTTTTCAAGTCACAGATCTAGTCCTCAAACGTATTCAGAACACATCAGGACGAAACAAGCTACTCAGCCCCTGGGAAGGCCCTTTCATCATCTCCAAAGTTACCTATCCTGGTTCCTTCGAGTTAGTCATAGTGGACGGCGACCCTATGCCTAACTCCTAGAATATTGACCAACTATGGAGATTTTATGCTTAGTATTACTAGGTACCTTTTGTTTAAGAAAAGTCAGAGTTCTAGTGTCTGTACTCAAGATTCTCAATTATTAATACAGAGTCAATGTTCTTTGCTAGATTCATCTATCATTTTACTTTTCACAATCTACACAACTATTCAGTTGTCTCTCTCCATTAAAGTAATAAATGAGATACACAGCTGACTACTTTTGTGGCTACACATATCTTAAAATAATAAATTTACTCAACACATAGTTTTTCTTCTGTATACCAAGTACTAAGCTAATGTTACACAAGATATGCCTCCTACCCGGATGGCTTACATCTCCTTGGCCAGGAGCCAATTTCCGACATCTAGTCTAACTATGACATGTCGACCTAGGTAGGGTGAATCCCAGAAGCAAGTAACCTGAGAGTCAATGTTCTTTGCTAGATTCATCTATCATTTTACTTTTCACAATCTACACAACTATTCAGTTGTCTCTCTCCATTGAAGTAATAAACGAGATACACAGCCGACTACTTTCGCGGCTACACATATCTTAAAATAATAAATTTACTTGACACATAGTTTTTCTTCTGTACACCGAGTACTAAGCTAATGTTACATGAGATATGCCTCCTACCTAGATGGCTTACATCTCCTTGGCCGAGAGCCAATTACCGACATTGTCGGCAGTCCTCCGAGGGGTATCCCACGAAGGTAGATTGATCGGCAGAGAGGCGTGTAATCAAGAATAAGAAGGCAACAGAGACACACGAGTTAGACAGGTTCAGGGCGTTAGTATGACGTAATACCCTACTCCTATGGTCTATTGGTTTGTATTGGCTATCGTATGATATTACGTGAGTTTGGAGGGGGCCCCTACCCGCCTTATATAGTCTGAGGGCAGGGTTACAAGTTGGTTAGATCCGAGAGATAACCGGAAAGTAATAATAGATTACAGGAATCATGGGATCATACATATCCTAATAGATCTCATAGTATCTTCAAGATATCTTCCCGGTGTCTTATGGGAGGCGCCGGGCAGAGTCATGCCCTACAAGGCTTCATCTTTTGGGCTGGGCCACCTCTAGGGGCGTAGCCCATGTGGTCTACCATGGGTATCTAGGGTCATACCCCCCACAGCTAGTCCCTGAGCGCCTTGTACCCATTGTGCAATGCCGTCTTAAGCTTGTCCGAGCAGGTGCGAACAAAGCCAAGCAGTCAAACTCATGGTCCGACCACCAGTGATGAGTTGTCGAGTAGTTGTGAGCAGTTGCCAAGCAGCGTGAAACGTCACCGAGCAGTGCGAACCATTGCCGAGCAGTGTGAACCATCACCGAGTAGTATAACCCAAGTATGGCTTGCCATAAGGGTGTAAGGAGCTCAAGTTCAGAATAAAAAATTTCTTCACAGTGGACCAAGTGTGCCCACTTAGAGTCCAACCATGAGAAAGAGAGATAGTCTTCTTCAGCTTCAAGAGGCGCAGAGTCTTCTAGATTAAAGCAAACACACTCACCGCAAGGTGAAGTGTGCCCACTTAGTGCCTGAGCCCTGATAGTAGATGACGTAGTCATGTGGTGCTAGGGTCCAAAGTAGAAGAATAGTAAAAGACCAGCCGAGCAAGCAGCCAGTCCTCGGGACATAGCTTTGAGGTGAGAAAAAAGCACATTCACCGCAAGGTGAAGTATGCCCACTTAGTCCCCGAGCCTGCCAGTAGGTGATGTGGTGCCAGGGTCAGAAATAGCAGTCAACTGAAGAAAAATCCCAAATGCAGGTGAGGAACTGACACATAATGCTGATGCAGTCCCCGAGCCACAAGAAGAAATCTTGGAGAAAACAAATCATAGAGAAAATACCAGAGTAATGGCTATACAGTAATAATTACTAAGCCATAATGGTTGGTGGAGAAGTCGACGAATATTTGGCGAGCCATAACAAATTGCGGAGATAAATCAGCGATATGGGCCGTGGTTGCGTGAAAGCCCAGGTAACGACCCACCTTGATGTTGCAGAGAATTCAGAGAGGCGCAAATTGTGGGAACAGTTTCCCAAAAACCCTCGAATGCGAAAAGGTGTTGGGAGTGCTTTATAACTGCGCCGCTGCACCCCGCGCTCCCACCTTTGCCACTTTGCCAGTCCCCATCCGGATCTGAGAGATGGCGCCAAAGAGGGGAGCTGTGAACCCAAAGAAGGCGAGTGCTAGAGCCAGCCGTGATGAAGAGTGGGTGCCGTCGCCCACGGGGGAGACTGAGCTCAACATATTGGTGGAGGCAGGCGTTCTTCTCGACTGTGTCACCGCCGAATGGCGGTCAGCCCTCGGTGAGCCCTTTCTAATGCCTCGTATCGATGAAGCTATAGTATTTGAGGACTACTTTTGGCGCGGATTAGGTTTTCCTGTTCACCCGTTCTTGAGGGATTTGTTAGAGTTTTGGAGAGTCAGTCTGTGCAACCTCCACCCAAATACCATATTGCACATATCTATCTTCATCCATTTTTGTGAGGCGTATCTCAGAATCCTTCCCCACTTCAACCTCTTCCACCACCTATTCTGGCTGAAGAAGAGAGGCGGTGATGGTTCCAAGGTGGTCGGCGGAGTGTATCTTTAGCTACGCGATGGAATGGTGGGTGAGTACCTTACTGTGCCGCTAAACACATCATTGAAGGGATGGAACGCTAGGTGGTTCTACATGAAGCAGAGCCACCCTACCGTCCGCTGCGACGCCGACCACATCCCGGAGAGCCAGAAGAGCTGGTCGGAGATGCCAAGCAGCACTGATATGGAGCAAGTGAGGGAGCTCCTTGGCTTATTAAAGGGCGTGAAGACCAATGGTGTATTGGTGGCGGTGAGCTTTATAGTGCGCCACATCTAGCCCTACAAAGAGAGGGCTCACACAACCTTTGATTTCAAAGGGGAGACCGATGGTACCCGAGAGAGGACAAAGATGCTATCGAGGGATGTAGGGCAAGAGTGAGCTACAGAGCTATTCGCTCCATTCGCCTCATTCAACTTGCCAGGGCAGACGAGACCCTTTCACTACAAAAATCTACCTCCTCAGGTAAATATCTCAATTAGTGTGTTCTTGATGCTTTTTATCTTCTATCAGTTGCCGAGCAGTGGACTAATTCACTTATGCGAAGATCCATTTGTAGGAAAGAGCGGTGTACTTCTCGGGTGTGCTAAGGGGCAATTGGCCACATGCAGTAGATGCCCAGCCACCAACAGTAGCCTAAGGAGGGAGCCATCAGCATCTCATCGGAGAGTCCATCCCTGATGTCAGAGAAAATCTAGGGGAAGAGGGCAGTGGCAGACGAGCCGGCCTAGAAGAAGAGAAAGACGACAGGGTGCCGCTCCCCTCAAGCCAGGCGGCATCTCACTTGGTGATGACTAGACCACTAGGACGTGGAGTACCATGATGTTCGAGTGGTCGGATGATGATAAAGTTCCAGTTGCTCTTCCACCGAGCATGAAGGTGCCTCCACGCAGCACACGCGTGGAGGAACAATCGAGGGGAGGGGAGGAAATCCCCCAACAGCAGGCAATGGGAGCCCTCGAGCAGCAGGCAAGGGGAGTTCCAGAGCGGTAGGCAGATGGAGTCCTCGAGTAGTAGGTGAGGGGAGTCTAGGTAGCAGCGGGTGGAGGGAGTCCCCGAGCAGCAGGCGAGGGGAGCCCTAGAACGGTGGGCGGAGGAGAAGCCGATGGTAGAGACTATGGGACCTCCACCCCAAGACATAGGCATCCTAGGGCTGATCAAGAACAAATACCCTCTTCCTCGCATCGATATTCTGTTTGATTCAGCTCTCCAAAGCTAAGGTATTCTCCAAGATCGATTTGAGGTCTGGCTACCATCAGATCAAAATCCATCCTGAAGATATACCTAAGACAACTTTCTCTACTCGTTATGGCTTATTCGAATACCTTGTCATGTCCTTTGGGTTGACAAATGCTCCTGGCACACTTTATGTACCTGATGAATTCAGTATTCATGCCGGAATTGGACAAGTTTGTTGTCGTATTCATTGATGATATCCTGGTATATTCTCAAAATGAAGAAGAGCATGTTGAACATCTGAGAATTGTTTTAACTCAGTTATGTGACAACCTAGCTTTATGCTAAGTTCAGCAAGTGCAAATTCTGGTTGAACAAGATACCTTTTCTAGGTCATGTGTTATCTGGAGATGGAATTTCGGTTGACCCTACTAAGGTGCAAGAAGTCCTAGAGTGGAAGGCACCTACTACTGGTCACAGAAGTCCGAAGTTTTCCTGGGTTTGGCTGGCTACTATCGTCGCTTTATCCCAGAATTTCTCAAAAATCACCAAGCCCATGACTCGACTACTTCAAAAGGATGAGAAGTTTGTGTGGACTCTGAAGTGTGAAGAGGCTTTCCACACTTTGCGGACCTTACTAACCTCTACTCCTGTATTGGCACAACCTGACATCGAGAAGCCTTTTGATGTCTACTATGATGCATGTGGCACCTGGTTTGGGGTGTGTTCTTATGCAGGAGGGCCGAGTCATTGCTTATGCTTCACGCCAGCTTCGAAAGCATGAAGTCAATTATCCTACCCATGACTTAGAGCTAGCCATGGTTGTTCATGCCCTGAAGATTTGAAGACATTACTTGCTGGGTAATGTGTGCAACATCTATACTGACCATAAAAGTCTCAAGTACATCTTTACTCAACCCGAGTTGAACATGCAGTCAACGACGATGGTTAGAATTAATCAAGGACTACAACCTTCAAGTGCACTACCATCCTGGCAAGGCCAATGTGGTTGCTGAATGCCTTAAGCAGAAAGGCCCATTGCAATTCCTTAGTTAGTGAAGACTTTCATCTGGCACACCTCCTTCATCCTATAGTACTCCACAATATCACTATGGATTGCTCTCTTAGAAGTCGGATTATCGAACTCCAGAAGACTGATGTGGGTGTGTTTCATATCAAGCGGAAGATGAAAGATCAGGAGACCAAGCACTTTAAGGTCGATGACAAAGGAATTCTCTGGTTTAATGATAGGCTTGTAGTACCCAAAGACAAAGAACTTAGAAATCAAATTATGGCTGAAGCCCATTCTTCTAAATTGTCCATCCATCCTGGTAGCAGTAAAATGTATCAAGATCTCAAGTTGTATTATTGGTGGACCAAGATGAAGAAAGAAATCGCAGCCTACATGGCAAGGTGCGATAACTGTTGCAGAGTTAAGGCTATTCACATGAGGCCTAGATTATTGCAGCCACTCTCTATTCCTGGCTGGAAGTGGGAAGAAATTGTTATGGATTTCATTGTTGGATTACCCACTACCAAAAAGGGTTGTGATTCCATCTGGGTTATCGTAGATCGTCTAACTAAATCCGCTCACTTTATTCCTGGTCAAGTCTACCTATCACCCTCACAATTATGCTGAGATTTATTTTCAACAAGTGGTACGTCTCCATGGTGTACCCAAATCCATTGTTTCAGATAGAGGACCGCAATTCACTGGCTTGCTTTTGGGAGTGCTTACATCAGAATCTTGGCACTCATCTAATCCGCAGTTCTACCTATCATCCGCAAACATCAGGACAGACTGAGCATGTTAATCAAATTCTTGAAGACATGCTTAGAGCTTGTCTTATCTCTTGCAAAGGCTCTTGGGAGGAATGGTTGCCTCTCGCTGAATTCTCTTATAACAATAGTTATCAAGAGAGTATCAAAATGGCTCCTTTTGAAGCTCTTTATGGCCGCAAGTGTAGAACTCCTTTGAACTGGGTGGAACCCGGAGAAAGAAGATTCTATGGTATTGATTTTGTAAAAGAAGCCGAAGAGCAAGTCCTGAACTATACAGAAGAATATGACTGCCGCTCAGGCTAGGCAAAAGAGCTATGCTGACAAGAGAAGAAGCCTATTGAGTTTGAAGTAGGTGACCATGTTTATCTGAAGGTATCCCCTATGAAAGGAGTAAAACGTTTTGGAATCAAAAGGAAACTTGAGCCTCTATATGTTGGACCTTACCTGCATTATTGAGAAAAGTGGAAGAGTAGCCTATAAACTCGATCTACCACGTGAGATGGGAGCTATATTCCCGGTATTCCATGTGTCCCAGCTGAAGAAGTGTCTCTGTATTCCCGAGGAAAGAATAGCAACAAGGAAAGTCAACATTGAAATCTGATCTTTCTTATGAGGAGAAGCCCGTGCAAGTTCTGGATACTCAAGAAAGAGTGACTCGTAAGCGAGTAGTTAAGTTGTACAAGGTAGTTTGGAGTAATCATAGTGATCGGGATGCAACATGGGAGCGGGAAGATTATTTAAAGGAAAATTATTCGGCTTTCTATACTGACTGGTACGCTTTCCAAATCTCGAGATGAGATTTTTCTAAGAGGGGGAGGGCTGTAACACCCTAGGTGTTTGGCTTCTACAAAAGTGCATTTCATTTCATAAACATATGCATCATCCATGTCATCATGCCATTGTCACTAAAACATACATATGCAACATTCACAAATTCTGATTGTTTCATACTTGATTGCTTATGAATAGGTAGTAGTGAAACATGTGAATGCAACATGAGTTTCTTATACCTTGAAAGATGGCAACATGGTAGGAATGTGGCAAGTTAAGCTTGCAACAAAAGTAATGAAACATGTGAAACATGGAATTGCAACATTTGGGTGAATTGCTTGTTTTGTTGCTTCATCACATGTGATCATTTGAAATGGGTATAGCATTTGTGTAAAGTGGTTGATTATGGTCTAATACACCTTAACTACACTTAGGGTAATTATTGGAACATTGTTCATGTAGATCAAAATGACAAAAATGCCCTCAAGTGGAGGTTTGACTTGAATTGACCCTTAGAGTGCCACTGTTTGACTGATTCAAAAGACCAACTTAGAGACTTTGCATGGCTGTACACTCTTTACCAAAGTTGTAGCTACTTTATCAAGGAACAAAAGTTGTTTTATGATCAACTCATGAAAATGTGTGGAACAACCTCAAACATGGCCCACAAGTCATTCTTGATGGTGGAATCAACACTGAAAAATATTCTAAGTCATAACTGCATTTTCAGTTGGATCAAGCCCACTTTGGCTTAATGTAACTTCGGATCCATGGCGAATTAGATGATGGTCCTTGAAAAGAAATTGTAGATGGATGGTAGACCTACAATTTTCATGTACACTATTTTTGCAATGGATCAACAGTTTAGCCGTACTCAGACGTTGAAGTCGCGCTTGTCAGTCATCATCGTGAACACTGAATCGCAATTTTTCAGAAAACGGTCAGAGCTCGCCATGGCCGACCTGGCGCAGGAGCTGCTCGCCATGTGGTGCGGCATGCTCAGCCGAAGTCTCCACGTCACGCGTCCGAGCTCTAGAAGAAGGCCAGCGCCTGCCCGACGCACTCGCCTACTCCATTGCCTTTCTTTCGCCTCCACCAGCGCGCAGCGCCGAGCCACAGCAGCTTCCCCATTTCCGACCAAGCGTCGCCATCATCGTGCGCGCTCGCCACTACAAAAACATGTTGCCCAGTTCATCAATAGCTTCGTCGTGATCCCCTCTACCACCTCCATCTCTCAGTCGGTTCGTTTGAGTCTTGGTAAGCGCGAATTCATCATTTCTTCCACCGCCGCCATGGTGGGACCTCGCCGGAGTTGGCGCTCCCCATGGCCAACGGTCATCCGCAACCTTGCCTGTCCCTTCTCTCCCTTGCACTAGGTCCTAGTGAATGCCACTGATGCTCGTAGGGTCACCCATTAGGGCTGCGACACCAGTCGTCTCGCCGAAGCCGGCCATGCCGTGGCCGTGCGCCGCCATGGCCATTGCCATTGCCAGTAGCCGCATCAATAGCTTCGATTGAGGGCACTGCTAGATGCGTATGGGTGAGGAGAACATTGTAGTACCGCTGGACTCACCGGAGAGGCCACCGACGACGAGCTACGCCGCCGTTCCGTTCCTCCTCCCCTGCCTGCCTCTCTGTCGCGTGGGACCCGTGCGTCAGCCGTCGTTCTTAGGCAGGAGTCAGCATGGGCCGCACCGTGTTTGGGCCGTGCTATCACGTGTGTCGTGGGCCTACCGGATCTGTTTAGGGTCGGCCCAGCAGTAGAGTTAGGATTCAAATTCATTTTTGGTTTTATTCTTTTCACAGATTTGTGTATAGATTCAAAAATATGTATCTCCTAGTTGGTAGCTTCAAATGATGTGGTTCCAAATTTGTTGAGTTCATGATATTGTCTAGTTTATATTAAAAATATGATTTATGCCATGTTCTGTTATGAAAATGGGAGTTTCTATTTATCTCTTTTAATCATGGTGGAAATAGGGATAATTATATCCTTTTCTATGTAGCTCCAAATGGCAGAAAATTTTTATGGTGTACTGCTCATATCATGAATAGCTTGTAGTTAAATTTTCATATATTTTGGACACTGTATGTAGGAGATAGAAAATTATCTTGTTTGCATGGATGGATCTTGTGTGAATTTTCATAATTTTTCTATAGATCCAGTAAGGGTAAAATTTGGTGAGTGCTATTCTTATGCTAGAATGATACTAGGAAAAATGTGAAATCTGTTGTTTGACACTTTTTATTAGGGTTTCCTAATTATGCTAGAAATAGACATGCCACCTATTATTTTGGGTACAGCAGGTTCTGCTTGCCCAATGGCTTTGATATTTTTATGGTAGTCTATGTGTAGCATGAGATAGCTACTATAATTTTTGTAGATTTTTCTGAATAGTTTTACTATATATTGCTTTAATCACCTAATTAACTAAATAAATTAGAAAAGGATATTAAATAATTTATTTAGAAGTTGGCCCTATACTTTCTAATGTTCCTCTGGTATGCACAACAAGTTGGTAAACTTGGTTTGGTCCAATTATGCTTTTGCATCATCACTAAATATTTAATTTAGTAACCCTGTCATTTTTGGACAGATTCTAGGTTTACTGGAATTCGATTTGGTTAACGTAAGAATCATGCTTTGATGTTTACAAATGATTTGTAGATAATTTCATAAGCTTTCCAGAATGTCCTCTTTCAAGTCATTTGAATTTATAGAACTCTGGTTATGATTAAATTAAGGAACTACCCGTGTGCATATGAAACTTTAACTGTTGTTTTAAGTATGCCTTTACTATTTCTAAGTTTGTGGTAATGTTCCTAGGTGTTAGGCCTTTAACTGAAGATGAGCATCTTTATCTTAGGTTATGCAAGTTAGGTAAGTTGATCTCGTTCTTCAAGTTAAGTTAGATACACGTTTTAAAGTGATTTGAATAGAGCTATTCTTAATCGGTAAACGAGTGTCTAGTGATGTTTTCGTTAAACACTTACTGTGATTCATTCATCATGAGCATCATGTCATTCCTTATGCATCCATGATATTTATCTTGTGCATCGGCATGCAATAGGTGTACCAGAAGGAGTGACCCTGCTGGAATTCAAGGAACCGAGCGAGCAACAGCAGCCGACACCGGAGGTTCAGGAGGTGCAGCCTTCAGGAGAAGTGCCAGATGAGGTCGCCGTTGAGTGCTCGGATCACCGTCCATGCAACTTTGTGAAAGGCAAGCCCCGGAGCATATTAAGCCTCCTAATTTTCGAAATGCAGTTACAGTATTATTGTTACATATATATATTGTTGCATTAAGTTTAGGTGTTGGATGCAAACACTTGCTGCATTGGTTATCCAATCCTTGTCCAGATATTGATACCCTGAATCCTATATAGCTCAGGTTCGTGTAGTGCTTAGCCCTGCTTAAACGCGGTAGAAGTCAGGTGATTTCCTGTCACCTGTGAGATATAGGAATATACATATGGCACGGTTGGTTATAATTGCTATCGTGGAAAAGAACCTATCTTAATTTGAAATGAAGACCGAGCGGAGGCTTGCCGGTTTGTAGTGACTCCGTCTGTGTCACTTAAGGACTGAATCTTGGAGCCTTTCATGTTCATGTTGAACGCATGCCTCTCTCTTAGTTGGCTGTGTTCGAAGACCGACCGCAAAGCCGAGTAGCTCACCTCAGGCCAGGGAGTCGATAATTATAAAGTGCGCCTCGGAAGGGAGCCATAGGCATGAGTCCAAGGGTAGGTGATTTAAAAGTCCTGATCGTCCTAGTAGAAGGGTAATCCCTGAGAGTGCTGGCGCTGATCGAACCCGCGAATTTGGTTCCTGAGTTGTCCCAAAGGTGACCCACGGCTACCCTTGCAAAGTATGCCAGGGTGAGAGTTAGGAATACCCCCTCAGCTGAGTTGTAATTCAATTCGAGTCGCCGTCTCTCCCGGTTAGTGAGAACTTGACAGGCTTATCTCCAAAGTAGATACACTAAATAACCTAATGGTTTAGAAATGATGATATGATGATGACAGCCTTATTATACCTGCTATGGTTAATATTGTTTGCTCCTAATAAGTGAGTGCTCTAGTATAGGTGCTAATCTAGTGGACAGGTAAATGATGATAAGCTTGATGCTAAGTGTTAATTGGTCACTATATTCATAAGCTCTTTTATGCAACTGTGTCAAGCTAGCCCACCTCCATAAGCCTTGCATGACCCTTGGTGTCTTTTATTTCTGGTTTTGATAGGGTAAGTCTAGCTGAGTACCTTCTCATACTCAGGGTTTATCTCCCACCTGTTGCAGATGACCAGTTCTACTTTGGTTGCTTGCAAGTATTGCCTTCTCTCGGCTAGGGATGAAGACTAGACCAGTTGGGCATGATCTCTACTAGTTCTCGTACCTGATGATGCTTTTGTGGGACATGACTTCCAATCTAGCAATGTATTTGAAACTATGAAGTTATGTACTAAACTATGTTGCTTCCGCGAATTTGAACTTGGTTTGTAATATTTTATTTGAACTCTGATGGATGTAATCCGTATGCTACTTGTGAAATGTTGTAACTGAATGATGTGTTGTGTTGAATCACTACTGGTCTTGGTTTGTATGTCGAAAGTTGGTTGAAATCCTTCGTGATTTCCAGGACTACCGGGATTATGGGAGCTTAAGTACAGGAATTTGATCACTTCGGTGATTGTTTTTGTACTTACGTTCTTATGATTTGGTCGGTTTTGTTACAACTATTGTGCTTGTAGAGCAAGATGTGGAGCTCAGCCAGCTGTGCCAAGCCATCGACCAACTCTGAGAGGAGAAGGCAAAGGAGTCTGGGTGAGCAGACAAGCTGGCCAAGGAGCTAAAAGGTGAGTACTTCCTAGTCGAAGTTACTGTTGAAGTAGTTTCCTTGCTTGAAGGAACCTTGCGATGCTTGCAGACTACCGTCAGAGGGTCAAGGCATAGTTTGATGTGCTAGTGCAGGAGGCCAGGACCCAAAGGGACTAGTTCAACGCCATAGTCGTCAGAGTTAAACCGGTGCTCGACTGCGTCAACCTGGAGGTGTCTCCTTAGCCCGATGGTAGGCTGCCGCACTTGGACACCATTATCCAGAGGTGCAAGGCGGTGTGGGAGAACTTCAAGGGCTTCAACTGCGATGCCATTGTTATCGCCATTACTCACGCCGTTGCGGTGGTTCGAACCCACTATCCAGCCATTGACCTTCAGGTGATAGGGGCCAGATTTGCCGAAGGGATGGACGAGGCGGATCACTAGCAGCTAGAGGATGAGGTGGAGTACGCGGCGAAGAAGCTGGCTGGCGACATCGACCTGTTCGGTGATGGCGAAGCTCGGTGATCTGCTCGGAGAGTATGCTGTAATAACTGAATAGAGTAGTTAAAATGCACAAGGGCATAGATAGACATTTATGTATATGTATAAATGTTCACATGTGCATGTTTATGTAGTTTGCAGGTATTGCGGTGAAAAAATCATTGTAATATTAACCCTAATGCAATTATACATAGTATAAATAGCATCCAAGTAGTTAGTTCGTTACTAAACTCTTTGGCCTTAGCTAGCCCATAGTCCATAACGTCGAGCGCGGAGCCCGTGCATGTGTAGGAGGAATAGGCGTGGCCAAGGAACCACATCCGACCACCCATAACGCAGAGCGCGGAGCCCGTAGCACGTATAGGGAGAGATCGGAGACTAGGTATTCTCCATAGAGAAAGGAGCGGAACATGTGCTGCTCGGTGGTTGGCGAAATAACTTGGAGATAAACTTGGTATTAGTGGCGTCCAAGCAATTAGTTCTCCACTATGCTCTTGGCCTTCGCTAGCCCATAGTCCATAACATCGAGCGTGGAGCCCATGCACCTATAAGAGGAATAGGCGTGACCAAGGAACCACATCCGACCACCCATAACATAGAGCGCGGAGCCCGTAGCACGTGTAGGGAGAGATCAGAGACTGAGTCTTCTCCATAGAGCGTAGAACAAGACGTGTGCTACTCAGCGATCGACGAAATATCTTGAAGATTTGGAGAAACGTGGTTGGCGATTTGGAGAAACCTATTCGGTGAAATACGTTGGAGATTTGGAGAAACGTGGTCGGTGATTTGGAGAAACCTATTCGGCGAAATACATTGGAGATTTGGAGAAATGTGGTCGGCGATTTGGAGAAACTTGTTCGACTAAAATCTTGGAGATTTGGAGAAACGTGGTCGGTGATTTGGAGAAACTTGTTCGGCAAAATACGTTGGAGGTTTGGAGAAATGTGACAGGAGTAGTTATGGTGATCTCGTACTAGAGTTCGTTAAGGAGTAGCTTAGAGCTCGATGACCATAAGTGGAGATTAAATCATAATGGAGAAAAAATGGAGACAAATTATGGCGACCAAAACTTTATTCACCATGAAGTGGAGAATACATATCTAGAGCATTTCAAGGATATAAATGTATAAGGTGCTCGATGTGCCATGAGATGGGGACATCGATTCTGTCTAAGTCACGTAGGCGATAAGACCTTGGTCAGGTAACCTCTTTGACGACATAAGGCCCTTCCTAGGGAGAGGAGAGCTTGTGCATCCCTTTGGTTTTTTGTTTTCTGCGGAGAACGAGGCCGCCAACAGCAAATGAACGACCTTTGATGTTGCTATTGTAGTACAGTCCATAGGCCCTTCTAGATATTTGGCTGTGTAGACGTGGGTGATCAGGCATTCCTCCTCGGCCCTATTGATGTCCTCTGTCTGAACAGCTATGGCTTGCTCTTCATCATAATTTTCCACCCTAGGTGCTCGGAAGGCAACGTCCGCTGGTAGTATGGCTTCTGAGCCATAGACCAAGAAATACGGAGACACATTGGTGCTACTGACTAGCTTGAGTACACAGTCCCCAGACCACAGCTGGTAGCTCTTTGAGCCATCTGCCCGGATGCTTTTCTTCTTTCTGATATAGCCTCTTTTTGAGGGCATCAAGGATCATGTTGTTCACCCGTTTGACCTGCCCGTTGGCTCTAGGATGGGCAACAGAGACGTATTTGACGAAGATGCATCGATCTTCGTAGAAGTCCCAAAAATGATGACCAGTGAATGTGGTTCCAAGGTTGGTGATAATGCTATTTGGGAGACCGAATCTATGGATGATATCCTCGAAGAGCTCGACTGCTTTCTTTGTAGTAGGTGAGACAAGCGGTTTATACTCAATCCACTTGGAGAACTTGTCAATTGCGATGTATATGTACCAGGAAACCACCTGGCACTGGCTTGAAAGGCCTGATCATATCCAGTCCCTAGCATGCGAAGGGCTAGGAAGCTAGGATGGTCTGTAGTTCTTGTGCTAGCATGTGTATTTGCTTGGCGAAAAATTGGCAGCCTTCACAATGTTGAACAAGGTTTTCTGCATCGAAGATGGCCAGTGGGCCAGTAAAAACCAGCTCATAAAGCGTTGCCTGACCAGGTTTCTTGAGGCCGTGTGATTACCATAGGAACCAGAGTGAATTTCAAGAAGTAGCTTCACTCCTTGGGTGATGCATTTCTGCAGTATCCCTTCCTTGGCACTTTTCCTCATCAAGTTTTCATCCACCAGCATGTAATGCTTACTTCAATGGATTTGGCGTTCGGCTCCAGTCTTGTCGGCAGGTACTTCGGCACTGGTGAGGTACTTGATGAACTGTTCCCTCTAATCAGCGGCCGGTGAAGGTACCGTAAGTACCAGCTGCTCGGCAGGGGGAATTCCTGAACTTCCTTCTCTTCCTTAATGGATGGCGCTAAAAGATCTTGAACGAAGACCCCCAGCGGGAATCACGACGCGAGAGGATCCTAACTTGGATAGGTGGTCAGCGAGCTAATTTTGATCTTGTACCACGTGGTGATACTTGATACCATAGAACTTTCCTTCAAGCTTTCTGATTTCAGCACAGTATGCATCCATCTTCTCACTGGAGCAGGACCAGTCTTTGTTGAGCTGGTTGATGACCAGCAGGGAGTCCCCGTATACCATGATGCATTTCATGCTGAGCTCAATGGCTATACGGAGTCCGTGGTGACATGCTTCATATTTGGCGGTATTGTTGGAGGCCGGAAAATGTATCCGGAGAATGTATCAGAGCTTATCCTTGGTCGGCGTAATGAATAGAATGTCCACACCTGCACCGTTAATGTTGAGGGCGCCATCAAAGTACATCACCTAGTGCTCGGGACAAGTAGCGGTGATGGGCTCTTGGATCTTAGTCCACTCAGCGATGAAATCAGCGAGCGCCTGAGACTTGATGGTAGGCCTGCTTTTGAATTCGATGGAGTAAGTGCCGAGCTCAACAACCCACTTGACGATGCGGCCGTTGGCCTCTTTGTTGCGGAGAATGTCCCCCTAGGGGGAACTCAGTGACCATGGTGATCTTGTACTACTCAAAGTAGTGGCAGAGCTTGCGCGACGTAATCAGAATGGCGTATAGCAGCTTTTGGACCTGAGGATAATGAGTTTTGGGCTCATTAAGGACCTCACTAATGAAGTAGACCGGACGTTGCACCTTATAGGCATGCCCAGCCTCCTTGCATTCAACCACAATGGTTGTGCTAATGATGCGAGAAGTAGCGGTGATGTAGATCAGGAGAGTTTTGTCAAGCCATGGTGCCGTCATGATCGGAGGCTCTGTTAGGAACAACTTGAGTTGCTTGAAAGCTGTGTCTGCCTCCTCCGACCAGGGAAAAGTGCTTAGAGGCCTTGAGGAGTTTGAAGAACGGTAGTCCCTTTTCGCTGAGGCAGCGATATGAAGCGGCTTAGAGCAGCCATGCAGCCTATAAGCTTATGTATATCCTTGACACATGTTGGCCGTTTCATGTTGGTGATGGCGGAGACCTTGTCGGGGTTGGGTTCGATGCCACATGCGCTGACGATGTTGCCTAGGAGTATACCAGATAGAACTCTGAAGATGCACTTTGAAGGGTTTAGCTTCCATCAATACCTTTTTAGGTTGGCGAACTGTTTCCTTGAGGTCGGCGATAAGATTATCGGTGGTCTTGGACTTGATGACCACATCGTCGATGTAAGCTTCAACCTTGCGGTCGATCTGTTGATCGAGGCACATCTAGGATGGCCCTTTGATAGGTCACTCCGGTGTTTTTGAACCCGAAGGACATGGTGGTGTAGCAGTATGCACCAAAGGGCATGATGAACGATGTCTTGATCTAGTCTTCTTCCTTGAGGGAGATTTGGTGATAGCCAGAGTAATAGTCGAGGAAGGAGAGCAATTCGTAGCCAGCGATGGAGTCTACAACCTCATCTATCAGAGGCAAACTAAAGGGGTCTTTAGGGTAGTGTTTGTTAAGATCAGTGTAATCAACACACATTCTCCATTCTTTATTCTTTTTTTGAATGAGAATAGGGTTTGCTAACCACTCAGGATGATACACTTCTTTTATGAATCCAATAGCTAGGAGCCATTTTATTTCTACCCTAATAGCCTCCTTCTTATCTGGTGTGCATCAGTGGAGTTTCTTCTTGATCGATTTGGCGGTCGACGAGACATTCAAGGAGTGCTTGATCTTCTCCCGTGGTACCCCCGGCATATCTACAGGTTTCCAAGCAAACACTGTTGGAGTTGGCACGTAGGAAGGAGACGAACGCGCTTTCCTATTTGGGGTCGAGGTGAGCCCCAATCTTCATGGTCTTGGAGGGGTTGTTGAGGCCGAGGCCGACCTCCTTGGGTTTCCTTAGACTTGGTGGAGGTGCGAGGAGGTTCCAGCGATGGGATCTCCAGGTCATCAGCGAGCACCGTCTTGGCGTCGGTGGCCACACTAGCCATCTAGATGGAGAGGTCGGTGGCTTCAGTGAGGGCAAGGCTCTTTGTCTCGTAGGCATAAGCGATGGAGAGGTTGGCCCGTAGGGCCAGGACTCCTACAGGCGAAGGCATCTTTAGAACCAAATAAGCATAGTGCGGTATAGCCATGAACTTGGCCAGAGCTGGCTAACCAAGTATGGCATGATAGGCGGTGTTGAAGTTGGCAATGTAGAAGTTGATGTGCTCGATGCGGTAGTTGCTTGCAATGTCGAACTGTACTGGTAGGGTGATCTCTCCAAGTGGTTTGGATGCCCTACCAGGTACCACACCCCAGAAGGAGGAGCCTGAGGGTGTGAGATCTGTTATCCCGAGGCCCAACTCCTTTAGGGCTCCGGTGAAGAGGAGATTCAGAGCGCTTCCACCATCGATGGGCACTTTTCTAAAAAGCACTTTCTAGATGGTTGCATTGAGGACGAGGGGGAAATGCCCTATGTAGGGGATGTCCGCGCACTGGTCGGCCCTACTGAAGGTGATGGGGACCTCGAACCAAGGGCGATAACTGGGGTTGGTGGCGACATCTTCCGTAGTGACGGCGAGCACCCACCGGGCAGCGAGCTTCCATTCCCTTCTGCTCTTGGTGGAGGTGAGGCCCCAAAGATGGTGGCGACCACCTTGTCATGATCCTAGAAGGCATTGTTATTGCCCCCAGGTGGTCGGCGGCCTCTGGCTCCATCATTGGTGTCGTCGTATGGCTTTTTGTCCTAGAACTCCTTAGCCAAGCTGATGCAGTCCTTCATCTTATGCTTGGCATTCTTGTGGAGAAGGCACATGCCATCGAGGATCTTCTTGTACTGCTCATCATAGTTGCGCTTGGCGCAAGGTTCATTAACGGTGGCAACAATGTGATCTGGCCGGCGGCAGGTGATTTTGACCAGACTTGGATCCTTCTGGCCAATCACGACCACTATCCCGATGGTAAATGTGGTCGTCGTAGTGGCAGTCATTGTGGCATCGGTCGTTAGGGCGGTTGTCATAGCGGCGAGTTGGGCGATGAGTGCCCTCATCCTCGTTGAAGTGCACCTCGGCTTCCTTGGCGTCAGTGTACTGGTTGACGGTCATAATCATCTCACCAATCCCTGTGGGGGCTTGCGGTTGAACTTGAAGCAAAGCTCATGGTGATGGAGTCCTTGGATAAAGGCGATGATGACCTCAACTTCCGTGATGTTGGGAATAGAATTCCTCATCTCAGAAAAGCATCTGATGTAGCTACGGAGGAGCTCAGACGGCTTCTAGTAGATGCGGTTGAGATCATGCTTAGTGCCTGACCGAGTACACGTAGCCATATAATTGTTGGTGAAGACTTTTTTCTAGCTCTTCCTAGGATCCGATGGAGTCCGGGGCAAGGCTTGTGAACCAATTCATGGCGGTTGGCGTGAGCATGATGGGAAGATAATTTGCCATGACACTGGTGTCTCCTCTAGTAGCACGGACAGTAGTGGCATAAGCCTGTAGCCACTGTGTTGTGTTCATCCTTCCCTCATAGGGCTCGACCCTAGTCATTTTGAAACCATGGGGCCACTAAAGTGTTCGGAGCGCCCTCATGAATGCGGGGGGGCCTTATGGGGTTGTCGGCGCCATCATCAGCAGTGTTGCCGGCATTGAGCGGCTCAAGAGCTGAGTCCGGGTTACCGTACTCTTGCTCATACTCCTAGTGGCACCGTACTTCTTCTTCATGGTGACCGAAGTTTCGTTCGTCGATACATTGTCATGCATCTTAGAGGTTTTTTAGGTGCACTCAGACTGTCCTGGTCGACCTTCTAGTCATGTTGGTGGTGATGTTCAATGCAGTTGCCCCTAGGTCCGCCCTAGAGGGGTTGCATGTCAGTCGTGGTGCTGGTCAGTGAAGCGATTTGGGCAGCAATCGGATCTTGGCGCGGCTAATCAGTGAATCGAGGTTGTGGAGTATGAAGGTCTCTGATCCTAGCAGATCTCATTGACCTAATAGTGCACCATTTTAAGCATGGCGGCAACCTTAGCGACCTCTGGTGTCTGTAGGAGCTGGGCGAGCTCATTGGCGGCCATGGCCAGGTTGGCGCTTGGGGTCTTGTAGACATCGTGGCCGTTAACACAGACAAACTTGTCGTCAAGATTGCGTTGAAGTGGCCTTCCTTGTGAGTAAAGTTGAGCCTCAGCCATCGCAAGGGCAACCTTGATTGCTCAGTGCTATGCATGGTTGATGTTCTAGTTCTCACAAGCGGCGCATTCCTCCTTGGTTTCACTGTTCCGAGGGGGCTATCGACGTTGATGTTGAAGATTGCGCCGTCACGGAAAGGAGGGAGAGGAAGTAGTTCGGTGGTGGTTTCGGCGATGGTCTCCATAGAGCCCTAGGACTTGGAGTTTGGATTCTCCTCTAGGATGGTTTGGAGGGATGCTCTAGGGCATCGGCCGACGTGCAACATGTTGATGGCCGGTGGAGGCTGGTCGGTGATATGGTCGGCGAGAGGATGGACATCTCCAACCTAGTCGATGAATTGGCCCCTTAGGGCATCTTGGTAAGTGGCAGTAATGTTGGTGAACCCGAAGGGCAGAGCTGCAACCCCTAGAGTTTTCTGAGTAGCCTCCAATAGATCTAGATCGGAGGGTGGTTGGTGCTAAACCAGAGTGTCCAGAGCTGATTCAGCGATGGAGAGGCAATCAGTGAGCTTCAGACCAACCTGATCGATGGATGCGATCATATCATCATTGTTGATCTACCTCCTCTGGTAGCGAGGAAGCAGGCGGCGAGTTCTTGATGAAGGCGACCTCAGAAGCAATTCCGAGATCGAATCTACAGTTGCAGGTGCTGGGGTGATCGGCACAGAATTGATCTGCACCGGCTCGATGAGCTCTTTGACTCTGTCAGCATTGATGATCCATGAGATTGATCCGACCATGAAGATCTGGCTAGGCTATGGGAGGTATGAAGAGCCTACGAAATATACCATCTTGTTCGATATAGAAACAGCTTGCACACCCCTACCTGGTGCACCAACTATCGATAGAATATCGTCGACAATCCTCCGAGGGGTATCCCACAAAGGTAGATTGATCGGTAGAGAGGCGTATAATCAAGAACAAGAAGGCAATAGAGACACATGAGTTAGACAGGTTCAGGCCGTCACTATAACATAATACCCTACTCCTATGGTCTGTTGGTTTGTGTTGGCTATTGTATGATATTGTGTGAGTTTGGATGGGGGGTCCTGGCCGCCTTATATAGTCTGATGGGCAGGGTTACTAGTCGGTTAGATCTAAGAGATAACCGGAAAGTAATAACAGGTTACAGGAATCATGGGATCATACGTATCCGAACAGATCTCATAGTATCTTTAGGATATCTTCCCGGTGTCTTGCGGGAGGCACCGAGCATAGTTATGCCCCGCAAGGCTTCATCTTGTGGGCTAGGCCATCCCTGGGGGCACAGCCCATGTGGTCTACCATGCATGTCCAGGGTCGTACCCCCCACAGACATCTAGTCTAACTATGACATGTCGACCTAGGTAGGGTGAATCCCAGAAGCAAGTAACCTGATTCATTGGCTACAGATGGGATCCTAATAGCAAACAATCGTTACACGGGTTCCTTGAACAAGTGACTTCAAGCACTTAGCATCAATAGACAGTCCCGACATGATTTCAATCAAAGCGACTATGTTGATCTTCTTTTCGCCTAGCTACTCAGTCTTACTCGTCTTTTAAAAGGACTCGCCAAGACTACAACCTAGACATGCTACAATCTTACTTAAAAGGATTACCCATCTTAAATACTTCAAGTACTCTGACAAGATGGATTATACTTGCAAAATCACACAGGCTAAGTTTTAAGCCTGTACAAGCAAAAAAAGAACATAGTTTCTTTACAAAGTGCCCACCCGGCACACATGATTAACAAGTTTCATCAAGCTTACATCCATCTACTAATCAGGCCCATCCATATTGAAATCTAAGGCATCGGTGATGATGGTGGTGAGACCGTCAACAGGCTCCTCGGCCCGTTCCATGACAGCAAGGTGATATTCATCACCATACTCCACCATTAGCTAGATCAGATCGACAGCCAGGTATAGCACCCGGAGTGTGCCAAGTACATGCTTGACGCAGACCTTGGTAGCTCCACGTACATACCCCTCAAAGTGGCTCGGGATGTATTTTATCACATCCACCTACCTCCTTGCACCCGCATCCTTCCGGCATGCAGAAAAGGTCAGCGAGTGCCTTGATGACGTTGTTGCTCCTTCTTAGTGAAAGCAGAAAAGTCTGCAAGCGCACAGAAGTACCATTGTAGCACTTCACCTGGAAGTATTCAGGGTATCGTATTTTCCCAAAGGAACTGGTTTTGTAAGTAGTCTCTTGGCTAGTTTACCTAGGAGAACAAGCTAAGGGTAACTTGGGTAGTGAGGTTCTTCTAGGGGCTAAATCTTTAAGCTAAGATACCTTTGTCACTACTAACTTACTTCGGGCACTGGGTTGCAATTGGTCTACCAGTCGATGCCAGCTTGTAGCTCTATGCCATATCTGGACATGGGGGGATTACAAGGGTCGAACAGGGCAATCACCACCTACCGCCTACCCCTCAACTTTGGGATACGAGGCAAACGAAGGCAGTGTGTAGCTTAAACACCATGTCTATGCTAACCACTACTACTCTAGCGTTGGCTAGGAACTTCCATCTTTATTAGGAGTCCTCTACTAGAGCATCCGTCATGAGGACGGATGATGAACCCGCAAGTAAGTAGTAACAATGATAACTTTACTTAAAGAATCAAAACCAAAAGATCAACACGAACTTCTTACTCCAAGTAGTAAGATGATCGTAGAGGTACAAGTGTAGAGGGGGTCGACAAGTCCGGCACTCCATCCACCCGAGGTACAGGGCTTGCCAAGTACAAGAGGTAGAGGGTACCGCTACTCCGCTATTCCTCCAACTCTTTCCCTCTCTCACACCATACTAATCTAGCTAGAAGCTAATGGAAATGAGCGTGTCCCTCTTCTTCTTCTCCAAATGTGTATATCATGAATGCCTTGAAGGTGTGCTCTACCCATGCTTTTATACTTGCTAAGGTTGGTTTGGCAGGAGATAAATTAGGAAACATCCCAAACCACCCTTAGCATGCCTGCCATGCAACCTCCAGAGTGAGGTGGGGCCGAGCGGGCTTGGGGTTAGTGTGCCTGCACCCTAGGTGTGCTCGCACCCTAGGTGTGGTTGCACCCTAGGCTAGCCTGCTAGCCACCGCCTTGTTCTGGTGGCTTGCTGGCTAGGCCTGGGTGCCTTTCCCGTCGGTGTTCTGGCCTAGTTCTTACCATTGGTTGGGTTTTTGCTTTTGTTTTGCTAAATGCTCTTTCTTGATTGCGCATTTTGATGTTTTTAGTATCTTGCCCTGCAAAACATATATATACCAAAACTTGCGGAGAATGTGAGTTATAAAAGCCCTATTCTAAGGTTTGGTGATCATATTTATCATATTTTGTTAAAATGTTGGTGATAAAAATATGCGTTAAGAACCGCCAACAAGCTCCCCCACACTTAGCCCTTTGCTCATCCTCGAGTAAAGTTCTAAGGACTAAGTAGGGTTCATCTTCATAATTTTAAAGATGTGCATACTAGTTATTCCAAACTTCACCTGAACTTGTGAACTTCAAAGTGTCTACCAAGTTGTCTTGGGTAATTAAAAAATGGAATAGCTTGGATTCAAGTCTTCTTACTCTCTTCCTGCTCAGAAACTTGGGTTTTTGTGTAATTTTGAAATCATAAAGATAGCTTTTGTTCCTTGAATGATACTCTCAGGTCACTCAAGTTTTGTAAGTGGTTCCTCTCCAAGGCATATGTTGGGATTTTGCCTTCTCTTTTGATCATCCTACTTTTAATAAGATTATGTGGAGCTCTGGGTAGGGATGAAAATCTTGAGGCACACTTACCTTGCATAAGTTGTAAAGTCAAATTCCGGACCTCACCGGAGGGAAGCATCATACTCCTAGATCAAAACAGTGCAATTGTGTTGAATTTATAGTGTCCTAATTCTAAATGTTTTTGGTACTCCTTGAATCTTGTCTCTCTCTCTTTTTTGATGTATGCCTTTTATTTGAAAGTATGAGCTATCCTTATTTCTTTTTCTTTTTCTTCTTTTCTTGGCATGGATATTTTGTGAGCTATCCTTTTATTATTATTTTTTCTCTCATGCCTTTTGGCATGGATATTTTTTTTCTCTTGGCATAGCCCATATCTTCCTTTTTGGCATATGAAATTTTTTGAGAGAGAGAGGTACATGGTAAATGAATGGAGTATTATATTGAATGGAAGACATGTGTACCGTATTCCCAGTGTAGGAATAGTTATTTTATTTTGGTGGCATGTACGTGAGTTTTGATCTTAGGAGCATGAAACGACTCTCAATGGGGTCACAAAATTTGACCAAACTCAACACAAAGTAAGAGGAATATGTGGAAGGTTTTGTCATGTAAGAACATATATGGCCTTGGTAGGTATTGGAAATGTCATTCAAGGAACATGCTATTTGAATTTTGCTTTATAAAATAAATCCCAAGTGTTTTGCAGGAATTAAGCAAGAGTCATGTCATCCTACTATATCTCATTCATAAATTACTTTCACTGAGTTGGTAGGAATATCAGTGAGGAATAAAAGGTATGCAAACTTTTAATCATAGGAAGATGTGGAGATGGAGCATAATTATCTTGATTTATTTTAAAATTTCATTCCATTTTAAAGCTTCTTTATTGAAGTATTGAATGAGAGAGCGAGGGTTGCACATACCAAATTTGAATTTCAGGGCATCTTTTGTGCAACCGAGTTGGAGGCGAGTGTGGATTTTCCCCCACACTTGTTTTCTTACCTTTTTTATTTAATACAAAGAGAAAAGAAAACAAGTGCAACAATATATTTCTAATAATAAAACTTTATTCAATTATAAAATGATAGGCGCATTACAAGATGTAATTCAAATATGATAGGAATGAAAAACTTGAAAAATAATGCGCCTAATTATTGCAGCAGAAGTGGCCTAGAGAGGTTGGTTAAGTGCAGTCTCTACTCCGATGGCTTTTGCTACTCTAGCAACTTTTTTTCCAAAGTCACGACGAAGCTCATTGATCTCATCGCCGAGTTCTTTAATTTTAAGAATACTTTCGGTGATACAATCATTGGCTTTCCTAATGCTCTTGCATAGGCTTCTATTACTAGTACTAAGCGAGGCGAGCATTGTGAAGGGGGGCCATGATGCCTAAGAGGGGGGGGGGGGTGAATTAGGCAACTTAAAATTCTAACTCTAAATTATGGCCCTCTTTTTCTAACCTTAGCAAAACCTATGCAAAAGATAAACTATCTAAATGTGCAACTTTGGTTTTGCTAGTGTATTGCTATCTCTACCGCAAAAGGAGTAAAGTAAACAATGTAAATGTGGAAGCTAAAGAGCAAGGTAGAGATATGCAAACTCCCATCGATGACTCTAGTATTTTTACCGAGGTATCGAGAAGCGCGCAAGCTTCCCCCTAGTCCTCGTTGGAGCCCCTCGCAAAGAATCCCTCACAAGGGCCAAGCTCCCGGTCGGGTAACTCCGTGGATTGCCTCGAGCCTTCCCCACGTGCAAGTGGGTCTCCTGATGTGCCTTCCGGCAAGCCTCTCCCGGATGCTCCCCACCGTCTTCACTATCAAGCTTCCGGCCGAAATGCCATAGGCCTTGTTCCCTCCGATACACGGTGGCGGCCACACCACAAACGCGGTTGGTGTGATCTCGCAAGACTACAAGCCCCTCCGATGTACAACAATGGTGCAGTGCAAGCACCGAGTGGTAAGAGGTATGCAAACCTCACTAAACACTAGGCCTAAACCTAGAGCAAGCGCATAAGCGGTGGTCTAATCAACCTAAGCACTTCGCAAAGCACCTACGCTAATCACCTAATAAAACACCACTTGAAAGATGACATCTCATGAATGTGAGAGTCATTTTCGAAGATGATATTTGAGAAAAATTATCTACAATTTGGACTTTGGCACATATTGGATGAACAATTGAAAGACAAGCTATGTGCCATGCTCCTAAACAATTTTAAACCATGTAGGTTTGCTCCAAGGGTTAAGAATGAAACCGAGCAAGCCTACCATAAGATATACCTAGTGTGTGCATGATAAAAGATATAAGCATGGAAATGCAAACCTAGGCATGAAGAGTAACTAGATGCTTAAAGATACCAATTTGTAAGAAATACTACTTGTAGGAAATGCAAATTGATACTACTTGAAGGAAATTGAATCTAGTTACCTAACACGGGAAGGGGAATTTGGGTCCATAGTATTCACTAACCCACTTGGCAATGTTTTTGTCCATCATGATGCACCCCATGAAATGCACCCATACTTTGCCAAGTCTCCAAATTCCCCGATGTCCATCGGACTTCTCACTTTCCTTTCGGGATCCAAACCTTCTTGGTGCTCTTCATGTTGGAAATGATTTCCTTTGACCCCATTGTTTGCTTGCTTGTTCACCTTGATGGCCACCACCTTGTCATTTTTCTTCTTCTTCAAGAGATAAAGTGTGGAGGCCTTTTTGTCCACCTTGTTGGTGTAGGTGTTGGAGAGCTTGCTTGTTTGCTTCTTCTCTTTCTTCTTTGCTTCTCCCCCATTCTTCACCTTGCACTCATAGGACTTGTGACCTTCCTTGTGGCACACGTAACAAACCATGATTTGTCCTTCATCAAGCTTCTTCACTCCCTTGATGGTGTTATCTTGATGAAGTTGGGCTTGCTTCGCCTTGCCTTTCACTTGAGTCAAGTCCTTGGTGAGGCGAGCTACTTCTTGCTTGAGTTGCTCATTCTCCTTTGCAACCTCTTGTGTGCTTGTATCTACAACTTTCTCAACACAAACTTGGTTGCACAAAGATAAGTCTAAACATAAATCATTACAAGAAGTAGAGGCATCCTTTTTAGACATGTTAAAGATAGAACTTTTCTTTTTAGATGCCTTGGTGGGGGTTTTACTAATGGCTTCAAGATTAGCAACTTTATTAGTTAGCTCATCATAATGTTTGCACATGGTTTCCATTTTAGCAAGCAAACTTTTATAAGAGTCTTGTGAGCTAGCTAATTTTTCTTTTAATTTTTCATTTTTCTTTACAAGTTGCTCATCATTAATTATGCATGCATTTTTTGTTGCACTAGCCTCAAGTTGCTCAATTTTAGTAGATAGTTCAACATTTAGATTAGCAAAGTTCTCATATTGTTCAAGCAAAGTTTTGTATGCTTCTTGTGAACTATCTAGCTTTTCTTTTAATGTTCCGAGCTTCTTTTATTGACTAGCGCAAACTTTAGCATAATTAAGATTTTGTTGCACAATTTCATCATAAGAAGGCATTTCATCATCACTATCACTCTCACTAGAGGATGAGCTTTCGTTACCTCATGCCATAAGGCACATACGAGAAGAGCTTGATGTTGAGTGCTTGTGGCCTTGCCTCTTGTGATGGTGTTCTTCTTCACTTGAAGAATCATCCCATGACCTTATTGATGTTAGGGCTTGGTTCTTGCATGCCTTCTTCTTTGTCTTGGGTGTGGGCTTGTTTGGACAAACTTCCACAAAGTGCCCCAACTCATCACATCCATAGCATCCTCTCTTTCTTTGCTCATTTCTTTGATTAGTGAAGATGATATCTTGGATTTGGATGGGCACACCCTTGACACTGAGCCTTTGGATCATCTTCTCCACCTTGTTGATGAGTTTGATTGAGTCTTCATCAAGGTCAGAGGTGGAGGAGGAAGATTGATCATCATCACTTGAATCTTCATCATCTTCTTCTTCATCTTCACTTGAGGAGCTTGAGCTTGAGCTTGTCTCAACTTGCTTGTCCTTCATCTTCTTTTTCTCGCTACATGCGAGAGCTTTGCCTTTGCTTGATGAAGAGGCTTCTTCTTGACCCATTTGCATGACATTTCAAATGCCGCTATCTTGCCGATGACTATGGTCGGGGTCATGGTGCTCAAGTCCTCCATGTTGTGAAGGATGGTGATGATGCTTGCATATTTCTTTTGTGGAAGCACGGAGACGATCTTCCTCACGATGTCCACATCATCTAGCTTTGTTAATCCTATTGAATGGAGCTCATTGACAATTAGATTCAAACGAGAATACATATCACAAACAAGCTCATCATCATTCATTGTAAAGGAATCATAATTTTGTTTAGCTAGACAATGTTTTTGCTCACGGACATTACTTGTGCCGTCATGGAGCTCTTGGAGTTTTAACCAAATTTCATGTGCCGTATTTAAAGTGAACACTTGGTTAAACACATCCATACTAAATGATTCAAACAAGCAATTTTTAGCTCTAGCATTGAAACGTATTTCCTTTTCTTCACTCTTCGTGGGTTTATCGGGATTCTTAATGGGTTTCATCCCATCATGAGTGACTCTCCAAACTCCCAAATCAACCACCTCAAGGTAGCAAGCCATTCTAGCTTTATAATAGGGGAAGTTAGAGCCGTCAAAGTGTGGAGGCATAGAGGTATCCATCCCAACCACTCTAAATAGCGTCGGCTCAACGGCGGTTAAGCCAAAGGTCCAAATTGAGCCAACTGTCTCTGATACTAATTAAAGGGGGACCGTGACTCCTAAGAGGGGGGAGGGTGAATTAGGCAACTTAAAATTCTAACTCTAAATTATGGCCTCTTTTTCTAACCTTAGAAAAATCTATGCAAAAGATAAACTATCTAAATGTGAAACTACGGTTTTGCTAGTGTATTGCTATCTCTACCGCAAAAGGAGTAAAGTAAACAATGTAAATGCAGAAGCTAAACAACAAGGTAGAGATATGCAAACTCCCGTTGATGACTCCGGTATTTTTACTGAGGTATCAAGAAGCGCGCAAGCTTCCCCCTAGTCCTCGTTGGAGCCCCTCGCAAGGAATCCCTTGCAAGGGCCAAGCTCCCGGTCGGGTAACTCCGTGGATAGCCTCAGGCCTTCCCCATGTGCAAGTGGGTCTCTGATGTGCCTTCCGGCAAGCCTCTCCCAGATGCTCCCCGCCGTCTCCACTATCAAGCTTTCGGCCAAAACGCCGTGGGCCTTGTTCCCTCCAATACACAGTGGGTGCCACACCGCAAACACGGTTGGTGTGATCTCGCAAGACTACAAGCCCCTCCGATGTACCACAATGGTGCACGCAAGCACTGAGTGGTAAGAGGTATGCAAACCTCACTAAACACTAGGCCTAAACCTAGAGCAAGCGCATAAGCGGTGGTCTAATCAACCTAAGCACTTTGCAAAGCACCTATGCTAATCACCTAATAAAACACTAGGCACTATGCAAGTGGAGATCACTAAAATGGTGTATCAACACCCTTGATATGTTTCCTTAGCTCCACACATCTCATTTGGCGGTTGGGGTTGTATTTATAAGCCCCACTGAGAAAGTAGCCGTTGAGGATGAAATCTCGCTTTTCTGCTACTGATCGGACGCTGATCACATCCTAACCAGATGCATCCGGTCGTCCCGATCGTTAGAGCTACGATTAACTGATCGAACGCTGCCAGCGTCCGGTCACATGCCACCGGACACGTATGGTCGCATTTTCACCGCTCTAGAACCTCTCTGTACTCGATTGGACGCTGCTGTCCTGTGTCCGATCGATTTGCTGCCAGCATCCGGTCACTGCTGCTGATGCCTGTTTGCCGAGCCTCTTGATTAGAGCATCCGATAACTTTCCTCCAGTGTCCGGTCCAGCGTCCGGTCAGTTCTGCCAGTGTCCGGTCTAGCGTCCGGTCACCTCTATGAGCTTGTTTCTTCGTGATCTTAGGTACGTCTTGGTTCCTATCTTCGTGCTTGGACTTTGCTTGATATCTTGGGTCTTCTCTTGTGCTCCTAGGGTCTTGCTTATGGTGTTGATCATCGGATCATCACGTCGCCTTCGTCCAAGTCACATCTTGCACCCTATTGAACTACAAAACAATCACTTGCAAATTCATTAGTCCAATTTGGTTGTGTTGGTCATCAAACACCAAAATCCAAAGTAAATGGGCCTAGGGTCCATTTTCCTTACATGTTGGTCCCTTGGAGGGCTCCTCATCCTCACTTTTGTTAAAAAATCTAGCGGGTTGCCCTCTAATTTGAGGTTTAACCATCCTCTTGATTCTAAGATGTGCACCCGAGGATTTCGACCATTTTCCAGAAGGAGTCGGCTCACTTACCGGCTTCTTAGCCGGTTTACGCATGAGCATTTTCCCATACCCACCATTGGGTTTGTGCACCCCTACAACGGTGTAGGAAAGGTTAAGCCTAGCGGATGGTATGGATGAACTTGCGCGCGAAATAGAGTTGCCTGAAGGCATTACATGAGAGCACTCGCTAGGTTCGCTACTAATGTTGGCCTTCCCCTTGAGACCGATGGCGCCGGTGGTTGGTCATGTGGGCATCGTCTTCTTCTCCTTTGGTCCTCCTTGGGGCGCCTTGGAACACGCTGTGGACTTGATGCTAGAACTACCACTTATGGTGTAACTTGGTGGTGGCATGATGGCAAGCGGCTCCTAGGTGATGAGCTTAGCCTCCTCCCGCACATAGGAGCTCTCGAGGGTGTAGTCAATGGATAGTGGTGCTACATCAAGGTCGTAGCGAGAAGCTTTGCAGAAAGAGAGCACATAGCTAGCCATTGCTGCTCTTAGGACTAAAATGTGCTATGTGGAGGGAGAGAAGAAAGCTTGTTGCTTGGTGTGAGGAGAGGAGAGTGTCGACAGAATATGCTCGGCAGTCCACCGAGGGGTATCCCATGATGGTAGATTTGTCGGTGGGGGTGCGCGTAATTAGGAACTGGATGGTGACACAGGGCACAGAGACAGCGATTTAGACAGGTTCGGGCCGTCTGATCGACGTAATACCCTACGTCCTATGTCTTTGGTGTATTGTATTGATCTGTATGTAGATCTGATCTGATAGATCCTATCCGCTGGGGGACCCCTACCTCTCCTTATATACTCTGGAGGAGGTCGGGTTACAAGTAAAGTAGCCTATTTGGTACTATATAATGTCTTGCGGTGCACGCCGAGCAGCGTCGTGCATGCCTTAACCTTGTGGGCTGGGCCACCCCTGGGGCACAGCCCATGTCTTGGGGGCCATACCCCCATAGTTAGTCCCCGAGCCTGACAGTAGGTGATGCAGTCACGTGGTACCAGGGTCATAAAGTAGAAGATTAGCTGAGCAGGCAGCCAGTCCCCGGGCGTAGCCTCGAGATGAGAACAAGCACATTCACCACAAGGTGAAGTGTGCCCACTTAGTCCCCGAGTCTGCTGGAAGATGAAGAATGAATCTTGTAGCAGGGTCAAAGAAGTCTGAAAGCTTGCCGATGTCGTCTGACATGCGCGTATCAAGACCCTAGATGTGATGCCCAAGATTAGCACCCTGATCCAAATAGCATGGAGCAGCTTGATAGCACACCGATGAGACGTAGCAAGATCCGAGCAGCAAGGGAGTCCCCGGCGTCGCTGGCGATGACCGAGCACCGAGGAGCGAGGAGTCACCGGCGTCGCTGGCGATGTCCGAGCACCAAGGAGCGAGGAGTCCCTGGCGTCGCTGGCGATGACCGAGCACCGAGGAGCGAGGAGTTCCCGGTGTCGCTGGCGATGTCCAAGCACCGAGGAGCGAGGAGTCCCCAGCGTCGCTGGCGATGTCCGAGCATCGAGGAGCGAGGGGTCCTTGGCATTGCTGGCGATGTCCGAGCACCAAGGAGTCCCCGGCATAGGCGGCGATGACCGAGCACCGAGGAGCGAGGAGCGAGGAGTCCCCGGCATAGGCAGCGATGACTGAGCGCCAAGGAGCGAGGAGTCCCCGGCATAGGCGGCGATGACCGAGCGCCGAGGAGCGAGGAGCGAGGAGTCCTCGGTGTAGTCGGTGATGACCAAGCACCAAGGAGCGAGGAGTCCCCAGCGTAGGCCACGATGACCGAGCACCGAGGAGCGAGGAGTCCCCGATGTTGCTGGCGATGACCGAGCACCAAGGAGTCCCCGCCGTAAGCGGCGATGACCGAGCGCCGAGGAGCGAGGAGTCCCCGACGTCACTGGTGATGACCGGGCACCGAGGAGCGAGGAGTCCCCGACATCGCTGGCGATGTCTGAGCATCGAGGAGCGAGGAGTCCCCGGCGTAGGCGGCGAGGTCTGAGCACTGAGGAGTCCCCGGCGTAGGCGGCGATGTCCAAGCACCGAGGAGTCCTCGGCGTAGGCGGCGAGGTCCGAGCACCAAGGAGTCCTCGGCGTAGGCGGCGAGGTTCGAGCACCGAGGAGTCCCCGGCGTAGGCGGCGATGGTCCGAGCACCGACGTAGCTGACGACGTCCGTGTAGTGAAGTGTGCCCACTTAGTCCTCAAGCACGAAGTATCCATGCACCGAGGAGTAACCGGCATAGCTAGCGATGAAGCAAGAGCGATGAACAGTCTGGTCAACTGGTCGGTGGCGAAGTGAGCATTGAGTAGAAGCGACCGGCGAATAGTCTGATCAACTGGTCGACGATGGAGTCCATGAACCAAGCGGTCCGACTAGTTGATCGGTGGAGAAGTCTGGACACCAGGTGGTCCGATCACCTGGATGATGACCCTGCAATACAAACATGTAGAATGGGTAGTACATGATGTAAAAATAAATGAACTCTGGAGAAAAATGAGCAATGGTGATGAAATGGCGTATGCAGTTCGACGATCAGTTGGCGTGAAAATATATTTATGTTTAATATAAACCACCCGACAAGTTAGTGTGTAGTTGAGTCTCTAGCCCTAGCTAGCCCATAGTCCATAACGTCGAGCGCAGAGCCCATGCACGTGTTGGAGGAACAGGCGTGACCAAGGAGCCGCTACCGACCACCCATAACGCAGAGCACGGAGCCCGTAGCACGTGTTGGGAGGAGCCGGAGACAGGGCCATCTCTGGAGGCATCCGAGCATCAACAGGACTGTTCGAGGGTTCAGAAAATCATTTGGAGAGCAAATATGGAGAAAATAGTTTGGAGAAACATTATGGCGATATACGGAGATTGGAGAATATTTAGAAGAATATTAAAACGTGACTTAGCTTTAGACAGAACGTCTGGTCGGTGACGTATGGTGTTATCTGGTCGGCGTTGACGGCGAGCACCTGGCGGGTGGTGAGTTGTTGGTGAAGATGACCTCGGAGGTGGTTGTCGCAGAAACCGACCAATTTATAAGAATACAAGTACAATGGCAATCCGCAAGCGGTCGCACTGTCATACTTGAACCCATATAAACCCGGTAGTCCGTCGAGTACCACGACGGGTCTCGATAAACGATTTACAACAACCAAGATCGTACAGGATTCAACATACATGCCACATATTACATAAAGTTTACAGATACTTTTCATCATCAGAGTACGAATAAAAGTTATTACAAACCGAGTTTGATAAATAAAGCGGAAGCAAATAAGTTCGAAGATAAAGTTTCCAACATAGTTTAATACAGTGCCAAGCCAGATCACGATCCACAAAAGCAAAGATAGGAATTACTAAAGAAGCCTGCCCAAGGCTTACTCCTCATCCACAGTGGGATAGAAGCAACTCTTGCAATAACCATGATACGCAGTGCCATCTACAACAATGGGAAAATAAACCCTGAGTACGAGAAGGTACTCAGCTAGACTTACCCGTCATGAACCAGAAATAATATGACTCCAAGGATTATACAAGGCTGTATAAGTGGACGTAACTTGACAACATTTTGCGAAAAAGGCAATTGACCCGTTGTACAATTATGATTCCTTTATCAAGTTATTTATAACTATCCATTTCTAGATGAGCAACTATCCTGTGCCAAACATGTGGTATATCATTTAGAAGCATACAATAGTAACCATAGCAGGTATTGTAATTCCCTTTTTATCCGAACTATCATGTTTCATAACACAGTTGCTACGATGTTGGGACTAGCCAAGTTTCTCACTATCCGGGAGAGACGGCGATTCGAATCGATTTCAACCAACTGGGAATTTATTCCTAACACAAACCCAGATCTACCAGCCACGATAGTCTTAGGTCACCTTTGGTACAACTCTGGTACATATTTCGCGGGTCCGTACTGCGTCGCACAATCTGGAACACCAGATGCCAGGATGCTCAGGCCAAGCCTGCCCTTGGGCTCAGTCTGATCGTTCCCCGGAAGGAGCGCACAACAGAACGATTCCCGGCCTGAGTTGAATTACTCGGCTTCGCGGTCGGAACGAGTTATCCGGCCAGCTAAGTGAGAGGCATGCGTTCAATCTTGTCAGAAGCGCCAACAACGGTACGGTCCTTAATCGACACAGACAGGGATAAATCCACACCCAAGACCTCCATGTCTTGTCATTTCTCTATCGACTTCCCGTCCGGTCTCGATTTACTTTTACCCCATGGTTCTTGTTCCACGATAGCAATATAGCCAACCGTGCTCCGGTATCCACCTATATCTCGCAGGTAATAGGACATCACCCGACTTCTACCAGTCTAAGCTTGGCTAAGCATATATATTCGATCCTGGACCTATACCGGTTGAAGGGTTAATATCTGGACAAGAAATTTACATGCATCAAGTGGTTTCATTCAACTCTTATAACCTAATGCATCAATCATAAGTACGTAAGTAAACATTTGTAAATTACTGGGAGACTTATAATGCTCTGGGGCTTGCCTCGCAGAAAGGAAGTAGGGCGATGGTCAGGGCACTCCGGAAGCTCTTCAGGGTTCTGCTCCACGCCTTCGAGAGCTGCGGCTTGCGGATCCTCCTGCTGGTTCCCTTCCTCTGCTTCTTCGAATTCTAGCAACGTGATCTCTTCCTTCGATCCTAGATGCATGAGTATGGTATAAGTATTACGAATGCATATATGTTAACAAGTGCATCACGTTGATTGAGTAGGTGCATATCTCTTCTCGATTATTACTTAACTACTTCTACAATGCATCGACTATGCCACAAACAGTAGCTACTTGTTTCACTCATAACTGGAGTTCTACTAATCCAAAACAGTGATCCTAGACTTCTGGAAAGCTTATCAATTCTCTACAACTTGTTATTAACCATTTTTACAGTACACATCATTTTCAATATGCAACTCATCAAACAACAGAATCTGTCCGGGAACTATTCAATATGCAATACAAAGTAACAATGCTTCTACTTCATGTAATCATTCAAAATTTGACAACATAAAACCTACCAACAGTTTAAGCATTCCAAATACATTTTAGATAATATAATGGTGGAGCCCAAACTATTTATATAAATGCCTTTATTATTTTATTTAGATATCTAGGTTAAATAATAAACATATATCAGATGTACTTCATAAATTCTCAAAAATTTACAGTGCCTTACTAATGCTATCAAAGGACTACTATAAAAATTTCATGTCATTTTACTAAGTAGAACATTCTATACAAAAATGATAAGGCAGCAAGGCTTGAAATAGCATAAATGGAAAATCCTATTGAAAAGTGTCAAGCAACAGATTTCCTATTTTTCTTAACATCCATATGGTACTAGGATTACCTCCAACAAATTTCATGAATTTTGGACTCATAATTAATTTATAAAAATTCATGCAAGGATTGACTATTCATAAAAGAAAAATCTATAACTATAGATCTACACATGCACTGGTCTTCAAATTTTTACCAGAGTTCATATATGCTAAGACTAGCTTACCACAAAACTTTCATAATTTTTGGAGCACATGAACTCTAGATATAAAATAAACAAATTTGAATGCATTCAAAAGCACATTTCAAATCCTTATTTAAATCTCCAGAAATTTCTACTGTTGAAGCCAAGAACATATTTTTCCTAAATACTACACTTCCTAAGGAACACAACCATATTTATTTCACAAATTTAGGAGCTACCAAACTGAAGATATGAAAATCACAAAAGAAATCAAAAACTGGAATCAAATGAGTTAGCCTTCAAACACGGAGTCGCTGACCGGTGGGACCCGGTGGTCAGGGGACCCCACATGTCATTGACTCGTAAGCAGAGCAGCGGCGCTGCTTGGCACTGCGCGGCTGCGGCTCGTCGACGGCGAGCTTCGCCGGCGGTAACATCTTCACTACACGACCTACGTGACCTAGCGAAGCGATTGAGCCACTTGGCCGGCCTTATCAGTCGACTCTAGAGCTGACGGCGGCGATCATGGCGGAGCGGCGGGGCTGGACCACGGCGGCACGCCGGTGACGACCTCGGCAGGCTCAACCTAAGGTGCGGACAAGCATCTATGAACGCTGGGGGACCTAGCGCGCTAGCTAACGGAGCGGGAGGAGGACTGTGGCGGCGTGGCCACGACGACGGGGCTCACGGCGGAACTCCGGCGAGCTTGCATGCGCTGCGGCGGCTTACCAAGTGCTGTCAGCGGGCACGGGGAGAAGCAATGGGTGCTGGGGAGACGGTGGAGCTATGGCGGTGGTGCAGGAGTGGCTAGGCGCGAGCTGGCATCTCTAATGGCGACGGCGGAGGCGGGAGGAGCTCGCTGCTGCTGCTTGCGTGCGAGACGAAGGAAGCCAGAAGCGAAATGGGAGCTCTGGGAGGGAGCGGGCGGTAGCTGGCGTGATGAAGGCGCGCTCAGGCGCATCGTGGCCTGCGCGGACAGACCGGCGGTGACGCGCGGCCGTTTCCCGCGCCACGCGGCGATCAGCACCTGAAGCCGGTCGGCCACGACGCCGTGATTCAGTTCGTCAGTTAGCCTCGGTACCGATCCTGACGACGAGTTTTGGTGATGATTGATCTTCCAATCCGTGACGAATTAGCGCTAGGTTACTAAACCAACTTTGTAGACCTAAGTACCAGTTACAAATGTTGTTCAATGATCGTGTTCCAATTCTCAACGTAAACTGAGTAAAATCATGATCAAAGTCGGCTTGTCAGGCTGTCAGTGATCCCAGACTTAGCAAAATTCGTTAAGTGTTGAAAACAGTTATTTGTTGACTTTTGTGATCCCAATTCAAGCATGTTAGAAGCTAAATCAGTCCATGATATAAAAATAAAAGTTGTTCCTAATGTCAAACACTACAACTTTGCTTTAGTGATCACCTCCATGCAAGGTCCCTAACACCTAGTTCCAAATTGGTCAAACATGTCACATTTAAAAGAGGAAACACATCAAGGCATGGCTTAATGACCAAACTAGCCCTAGCACTAAATACCAAAGTTGTTCCTAATGATATCCTAAGCATGTTTGAGCAATTTGCAAGGCCATTCAATCATTTCATGTAGTAGTTACTCATAGAGCTATTGAAAGTAATCACATGAAATATGCCTTAAAGACTTGACCATGAAAAATGACATTCATGATCCATGTTCCATTTGTGAACCTAAGCATTGCCAAAACATTTTGGTGACTCAAATCTACCAAGTACATGTTTACATTCATGATCATTTGCATATGTACAAAGAAACATGCAATAACAAGCAACGTTGCATATGTTTCAATTCAATGTTTCAATTGTAAATGCTTGTTTATGAATGCGTGATGATCATGCTCATGTTATGCAAGTCAAGTTATGCAAGGCTAACACCCGAGGTGTTACAGCCCCTCCCCCTTATAAAAATCTCGTCCCGAGATTTGCAAGACCTACCATTCTTGGAAAAAGGCGGGATAAACTTCTCGTAGATAATCTTCTCTTTCCCACGTAGCATCTTGTTCACTATGATTGTTCCACACCACCTTATAGAACTTAATAATCTTACTCCTTGTCACTCTCTCCATCTCTTCTAATACTCTAATTGGCTTTTCTTCATAGGTCAAATCCGATTGAAGCTGCACGTTGGTGGGTGCAATAGCTTCTTCCGGTACTCGAAGACATTTCTTTAGCTGAGAAACATGGAACACATCAAAGATTACACTCATCTCTGGTGGTAGTTGTAGCTTATACGCAACATTTCCTTTTCGTTCCAAAATTTTGTATGGCCCTACATATCTTGGTGAAAGCTTCTTTTTCATCCCAAATCTTTTCACACCTTTCATGGGTGATACTCTCAAGTATACATAGTCACCCACTTCAAAAGTCAGTGGTCTTCTTCTTCCTGTCGGCATAACTCTTCTGTCTTGATTGAGCTGCCTTCATGTGTTGTTGGATGATACGTACTTGTTCTTCGGCTTCATTGACAAAATCAATACCAAAGTATCTCCTTTCACCGGGCTCAATCCAATTCAATGGAGTTCTGCACTTTCTGCCATACAAGGCTTCAAATGGAGCCATTTTGATACTCGCTTGATAACTGTTGTTATAGGAGAATTCAGCTAAAGGTAACCATTTCTCCCATGAACCTTTTGAAGATATAACACAAGCTCTAAGTAAATCTTCTAGGATTTGGTTCACTCGCTCTGTCTGTCCTGAAGTTTGCGGATGATAAGCTGAACTTCTGATTAGCTTGGTTCCCAAAGCCTAGTGTAAGTGCTCCCAGAAACGAGCTATGAACTATGGTCCTCTATCTGAGATTATGGTCCTGGGTACTCCATGCAATCTCACGATCTGGGATACATATATCTCAGCGTATTTCCCAACTATATACCGCGTGTTCACGGGTATAAAGTGTGCTGACTTGGTGAGACGATCAACAATGACCCAGATTGAATCGTGACCTTGTGGCGTTGTTGGAAGGCCTGTGATAAAGTCCATGCTGATTTCCTCCCATTTCCATCCTGGAATAGGCAATGGCTGAAGTAATCCAGCGGTTTTCATATGGACGGCTTTCACTCTACTGCAGTTATCACACCTAGCAACATAGGCTGCGATCTCTTTCTTCATCTTAGTCCACCAAAAATAGGTTTCTTAAATCTTGATACATTTTACTACTACCCGGATGGATAGACAATTTGGACGAGTGAGCTTCCTCTAAGATTTGATTCCTTAGCTCACGGTCTTTTGGTACCACTAGTCGGTCCTCAAACCATAATACACCTCTTTCGTCCAATCTAAAATGTTTGGTTTCTTGCTCTTGCATTTTTCTCTTGATGTGACTTATTCCTACATCTGTCTGCTGTAGCTCTATGATTTTGCCCTCAAGCGAACAACTGATTGTGATATTGTGTAGTACAGCAGGATGTAGCAAGTTGAATCCATCTTCCAATAGTGCTTCCACAGTGTTGCAATGGGACTTCCGACTAAGTGCATCGGCTACTACATTAGCTTTACCCGGATGGTAATGCACTTCCAAATTATAGTCCTTAATCAATTCTAACCATCTTCGTTGTCTCATGTTCAGCTCTGGCTGGGTAAAGATATACTTGAGGCTTTTGTGGTCAGTATAGATATGACATACATTGCCCAACAAGTAATGTCTCCATATCTTTAATGCATGGACAACGGCTGCAAGTTCCAAATCATGTGTAGGGTAGTTGACTTCATGTTTTCTCAATTGCCGAGAGGCATATGCAATTACTCTCCCTTCTTGCATAAGCACACATCCCAAACCTATTCCTGATGCATCACAAAATACATCAAAAGGCTTTTCAATGTCTGGTTGTGCTAGCACAGGTGCTGTAGTCAACAAAGTTCTGAGGGTGTGAAAAGCTGTTTCACATTCTGGTGTCCATTTGTATTTCTCATCTTTCTGAAGTAGTCTGGTCATAGGCTTAGCTATCTTTGAGAAATCTGGAATAAACCGACGATAGTATCCTGCTAACCCTAGAAAACTCCGAACTTCATGAACCGAAGTTGGGGCTTTCCAATCCATGACCTCTTGTACTTTTGATGGGTCTACTGAGATTCCATCTCTTGATAAAATGTGACCTAAGAAAGGTACTTTGCTCATCCAAAATTCACATTTGCTAAACTTGGCATATAGCTTATGCTCCCTCAGTCTGGATAGGACAATCCTCAGATGCTCTTCATGATCTGACTCATTTTCTGAATAAATCAATATGTCATCGATAAACACGACCACGAACTTATCAAGTTCGGGCATGAATACCGAGTTCATCAGGTACATGAAATAGGCTGGAGCATTTGTTAGTCCGAAAGACATAACCAAATACTCGTATAAGCCGTACCTAGTAGAGAAAGCAGTTTTAGGTATATCCTCCGGTCTGATCTTTATCTGATGGTAACCTGATCTCAAGTCAATTTTGGAGAATACCTTTGCCTTCGCTAGCTGATCGAACAAGATGTCGATGCGGGGTAATGGATATTTGTTCTTGATGGTCACAGCATTGAGTGGTCTGTAATCTACACACATCCTCAGTGACTTGTCCTTCTTTTTCACAAACAAGGCTGGACATCCCCACGGAGATGAGCTAGGTTGGATAAGACCTTTGTCCAATAGATCTTGCAATTGAACCTTAAGTTCTGCTAACTCATTGGGTGGCATTCTATAGGGCCTTCTGGATATGGGTGCGGTACCTGGCACTAATTCAATCTTAAATTCCACGTCCCTATCCGGGGGTAGACCTGGTAATTCCTCTGGAAATACATCCGGAAACTCACAAACCACGGGGATATCACATATGGTGGTGGTTTGGATAGCACAGGCTAAATGTTGGGGTTCGAAATCGCGGGAGAGTGGGACTAGAAAAGCATTCCCTCCCTGTGGGTTCTCTCAACATAATAGTGCGGGTGCTAGTGTCAATAAGAGCACCATGATACTTCATCCAATTCATGCCTAAGATTACACTTATCGACAACCCCAGCAATATTATCAAATCTGTTGTGTACTCCCTCCCTTGTATCGAGATGAGTACATTTTTGACTATCTTTTTGGTAGCAACAGTTCCCCCTGCTGAACTTATGTTAAAACCCCCTTTGCTTACTTCAATTATTTCTTGATCATGTCTAGATGCAAATGCTTGACTCATAAATGAATGAGAAGCTCCCGAATCAAATAAAACAACAGCGGGATGCTTGTTGACGAGAAACATACCAGCCGTGACAACTTCTCCGGCGGGCACTTCCTCCACAGCGGTATAATGCACTTGTCCCTGACGTGCCCTGGCATTCACCTGCCTCTGATTGTTCTGATTTGGGTTGCCATTCCTCTTGGGGTGGGGGCACTCCTTGGACCAATGACCCAGTTGGTTGCAGTTGAAACAAGGTTGATTACTTCTGAATCCGGTGGAGCTGTCCTGATTGCCATTTCCTTTTGGTAAGGCAATAGTGAACGCCTTACGAAATGGTTTCTGTGGCCTATTATTCTGAGCTTTCGGTGGTGGAGGCCTGAACTTGGGTGCAGGTGGACGAAATTGTGGCCTAGCTGTGATAGGCGCTTTTGACTGAAAGATCCGAAGGCACCGGCTTCATACGTCCTTTTACGACCCTTAGCAACTGCATGCATGTTGTTGTGGTTTTCTTGGGTCAAGGCATCACTAATAAACTCATTGTACGTGGCACATCTAGAATTTGCCATAGTCTTCATCAGTTTGGTACCCAAACCTCGCTTGAAACTCTCAATCTTTTTCTCTTCAGTATCCACGAAACTTGGAGCATATCTTGACAAGTTGTTGAATGCGTGCATATATTCTGTGAGTGACTTGGTTCCTTGAGTGAGCCTCATAAATTCAGCTGCTTTCATGCGCATCAGGCCCAGGGGAATATGGTGTCCCCTAAAAGCCATCTTGAACTGTTCCCAGGTAACTCACGCGTTAGCAGGCAGAGACGACAGGAAGTGCGTCCACCAGATTCCTGCTGGTCCTTGCAGCTGATGAGAAGCATATTCAGCTTTCAGGTGCTCTGTGACCCTTAGCAGACGAAATTTCTGCTCGATGGTATTCAGCCACTCATCGGCCTGCAGTGGTTCCTCAAGCCACCTTGAAGATCGGAGGCTTCGTGTCCAGAAACTCCTTGAATGAACTGTGCTGATTTGGCTCGGCCCCCGGTTGCTGTGGGTGGCCACGAGCAGTGTTTTGCGCGATGAGGCGCAAAGCTTCTTCCATTGTCCTCTGGCTACCCAGGAACTGGGTAAAGAATTCCTGAGCAGACGGCGGCGGTGGGGGTGGCAAGTCATCCTGGTTGCCATCCTGGCTACCACCAGCTCCAGCACGGGTGCGCGTCATCTGCGAAGTTGCAACAATAAGCGATTATTGGTTGATGTCAAGAGATTGCAGATGAATCAGGTACTCATGCCAAACTGAAATTACTGGAGAAAATTCTCAAAAGCACAATAAAAACAGAGGCATAACAATTCATTCTCGCAACATGACATCACCAATTTGACCACTTATCGTGCTCATAACGCATGCAAATTTAAAGCGGGATCACCGACAAAGGATTGAAATTGCATTGATGTTCAATCCCAACGTGCGATTAATCAACATTACATGATAGTCTGGTTACTAATGCCAAATTCGAACTATAGGTCCATTACATGAATAAAGGTGATACATTAGTCCTTCCACTAAGTGCTAAGCGATCTAATCCTCATCATGATCACTATCAAGGTCAGACGTAGAATCATCTCCTTCCTCAGGTTCTACTTCTTCTTCAGGCTCCACTTCTTCTTCTCCTTCCTCGTACCCTTCTAGATCCATTTCTGTGGCTCCAGGTGGGACATACGGGTGGAGCTGATTATTCAGTAGATGAACCTCTTCATGCAGATTATCGTTGTATTCTTCCGCATTGGCCAGCTGCTGTCCCAGCTCAAACTGTCGAGCTCTCAGGACATCTTCCCTGGACCAGGCTGCATTCCGCTGATGAGTTAACCTAGTCATTTCTTTGGTGAGCCTTTCAATCTCGGCGTCATGCTCTCTCTGAAGCTGACGTCGGTCCTCATGAGCATGACCAAGAGCACCAGATACACGTCTGAGGCTACCTTCAACTCCATCTAACACTCTCATCATTGCGAACATGGCGCTCATGGAAGGGTTATCGCTGTTCTACCCTTCTGCTGCACCAATCTCCAAGGGTCTTCCTCTTGCCTGCTGCCATGAGTCAGTGGAGGGATTGCCCCTCGAAAAAACTCCAACCAGAGCGGCTGCCAGCTCTTGGGGAAAACGATCCATGATATCCCTCAGGATCCCAAAGGCTGCCCTGCCAGCTGCTTCTTCGGCAGTCCTGCCAGTTGACTCATAACACCAGCCTGTCCACTCAGAATCGTCACCTTGGGGATGAACAACGGCCTCCACAGTAACTAAGAGACCTTCTCCCAACCGCTCATTCGCCCAGAAGTAGCGGGGTTCCATTCCATCAGGATAGCCTACATAGCTGAGCACTCTCCACAAGAGTGTAGGCATCCCAAACTCTCCAAGGAACGTGTGACGTTGACGGGTATGTGGAGCAAGCTGACGGCTAGGAGCTCTGCCTCCGGTTGACTTGCGAGCAGTCTACTTGGTGCGTGCCATCTGCACCATTAACATGTACCCTTTGGTGAGACAATGCCATAATGGATAAGAGTTACATAACCGAGTAAGAATTTCATAAGGGGAGGAACAATGTAGTTATGTGAATGGTAATTTAACATGATGCATGCTCGTGCCGTACGTCCTCACAAACTTAGGAAAAATTTGTTTCTAACGGTAGACACGGTGGCATACATACGTTCTCTCATAAATAGCGTAACTAGTCGAGCTACACGTTTCGTTGTTAGTGTACCTGCATAAAATTTCATTTCAGCCCTAAACCCATAATGAAATATGCAGAATGTAATTGTAAATACTTTCATATATGTATACCCATACATATACTTCCGTATCAATCTACCCGATAAGAATTTAAACCCACAATTAAATACGTACCATATACACATGCAAGCATGCATACATAGCCATACCAAAGCTAACTCTTCCCGACCGCACGCTCACATCTTGCGGTCATACACTCATCTTACCTTGGCGTAGAGGCATTTGATCCATACATTACCACTCAAGTGAATGGCATCCATACTATAGCACGTCGTATGGACGACGAAGTAAAAACCCCCATGTTAGTACTTAAATAGCCACCTAATAGTCCTTAATTTGGGCATAAGGAAAGTGATCATTGGCACACTTTAGATTTCAAATACCTATTATATAACTATTAGTTGCTAGAGAAGGGTTTTTGGAAAACAAAAACTTTTGTTTTAAATACACTAGTGACAATTAACGTTGAATCTTGCTCTGATGCCAGCTGTCGCAGAACCGACCAATTTATAAGAATACAAGTACAATGGCAATCCGCAAGCGGTCGCACTGTCATACTTGAACCCATATAAACCCGGTAGTCCGTCGAGTACCACGACGGGTCTCGATAAACGATTTACAACAACCAAGATCGTATAGGATTCAACATACATGCCACATATTACATAAAGTTTACAGATACTTTTCATCATCAGAGTACGAATAAAAGTTATTACAAACCGAGTTTGATAAATAAAGCGGAAGCAAATAAGTTCGAAGATAAAGTTTCCAACATAGTTTAATACAGTGCCAAGCCAGATCATGGTCCACAAAAGCAAAGATAGGAATTACTAAAGAAGCCTGCCTAAGGCTTACTCCTCATCCACAGCGGGATAGAAGCAACTCTTGCAATAACCATGATACACAGTGCCATCTGCAACAATGGGAAAATAAACCCTGAGTACGAGAAGGTACTCAGCTAGACTTACCCATCATGAACCAGAAATAATATGACTCCAAGGATTATGCAAGGCTGTATAAGTGGACGTAACTTGACAACATTTTACGAAAAAGGCAATTGACCCGTTGTACAATTATGATTCCTTTATCAAGTTATTTATAACTATCCATTTCTAGATGAGCAACTATCCTGTGCCAAACATGTGGTATATCATTTAGAAGCATACAATAGTAACCATAGCAGGTATTGTAATTCCCTTTTTATCCGAACCATCATGTTTCATAACACAGTTGCTACGATGTTGGGACTAGCCAAGTTTCTCACTATCCGGGAGAGACGGCGATTCGAATCGATTTCAACCAGCTGGGAATTTATTCCTAACACAAACCCAGATCTACCAGCCACGATAGTCTTAGGTCACCTTTGGTACAACTCCGGTACACATTTCGTGGGTCCGTACTGCGTCGCATAATCTAGAACACCAGATGCCAGGATGCTCAGGCCAAGCCTGCCCTTGGGCTCAGTCTGATCGTTCCCCGGAAGGAGCGCACAACAGAATGATTCCCGGCCTGAGTTGAATTACTCGGCTTCGCGGTTGGAACGAGTTATCCGGCCAGCTAAGTGAGAGGCATGCGTTCAATCTTGTCAGAAGCGCCAACAATGGTACGGTCCTTAATCGACATAGACGGGGATAAATCCACACCCAAGACCTCCATGTCTTGTCATTTCTCTATCGACTTCCCGTCCGGTCTCGATTTACTTTTACCCCATGGTTCTTGTTCCACGATAGCAATATAGCCAACCGTGCTTCGGTATCCACCTATATCTCGCAGGTGATAGGACATCACCCGACTTCTACCGGTCTAAGCATGGCTAAGCATATATATTCGATCCTGGACCTATACCGGTTGAAGGGTTAATATCTGGACAAGGAATTTACATGCATCAAGTGGTTTCATTCAACTCTTATAACCTAATGCATCAATCATAAGTACGTAAGTAAACATTTGTAAATTACTGGGAGACTTATAATGCTCCGGGGCTTGCCTCGCAGAAAGGAAGTAGGGCGATGGTCAGGGCACTCCGGAAGCTCTTCAGGGTTCTGCTCCACGCCTTCGGGAGCTGCGGCTTGCGGATCCTCCTGCTGGTTCCCTTCCTCTACTTCTTCGAATTCCAGCAACGTGATCTCTTCCTCCAATCCTAGATGCATGAGTATGGTATAAGTATTACGAATGCATATATGTTAACAAGTGCATCACGTTGATTGAGTAGGTGCATATCTCTTCTCGATTATTACTTAACTACTTCTACAATGCATCGACTATGCCACAAACAGTAGCTACTTGTTTCACTCATAACTGGAGTTCTACTAATCCAAAAACAGTGATCAACTTTGTTATTAACCATTTTTACAGTACACATCATTTTCAACATGCAACTCATCAAACAACAGAATCTGTCCGGGAACTATTCAATATGCAATACAAAGTAACAATGCTTCTACTTCATGTAATCATTCAAAATTTGACAACATAAAACCTACCAACAGTTTAAGCATTCCAAATACATTTTAGATAATATAATGGTGGAGCCCAAACTATTTATATAAATGCCTTTATTATTTTATTTAGATATCTAGGTTAAATAATAAACATATATCAGATGTACTTCATAAATTCTCAAAAATTTACAGTGCCTTACTAATGCTATAAAAGGACTACTATAAAAATTTCATGGCATTTTACTAAGTAGAACATTCTATACAAAAATGATAAGGCAGCAAGGCTTGAAATAGCATAAATGGAAAATCCTATTGAAAAGTGTCAAGCAACAGATTTCCTATTTTTCTTAACATCCCTATGGTACTAGGATTACCTCCAACAAATTTCATGAATTTTGGACTCATAATTAATTTATAAAAATTCATGCAAGGATTGACTATTCATAAAAGAAAAATCTATAACTATAGATCTACACATGCACTGGTCTTCAAATTTTTACCAGAGTTCATATATGCTAAGACTAGCTTACCACAAAACTTTCATAATTTTTGGAGCACAGGAACTCTAGATATAAAATAAACAAATTTGAATGCATTCAAAAGCACATTTCAAATCCTTATTTAAATCTCCAGAAATTTCTACTGTTGAAGCCAAGAACATATTTTTCCTAAATACTACACTTCCTAAGGAACACAACCATATTTATTTCACAAATTTAGGAGCTACCAAACTGAAGATATGAAAATCACAAAAGAAATCAAAAACTGGAATCAAATGAGTTAGCCTTCAAACACGGAGTCGCTGACCGGTGGGACCCGGTGGTCAGGGGACCCCACATGTCATTGACTCGTAGCAGAGCAGCGGCGCTGCTGGGCACTGCGCGGCTGCGGCTCGTCGACGGCGAGCTTCGCCGGCGGTAACATCTTCACTACACGACCTACGTGACCTAGCGAAGCGATTGAGCCACTTGGCCGGCCTTATCATTGACTCTAGAGCTGACGGCGGCGATCATGGCGGAGCGGCGGGGCTGGACCACGGCGGCACGCCGGTGACGACCTCGGTGGCTCAACCTAAGGTGCGGACAAGCATCTATGAACGCTAGGGGACCTAGCGCGCTAGCTAACGGAGCGGGAGGAGGACTGGGGCGACGTGGCCACGACGACGGGGCTCACGGCGGAACTCCGACGAGCTTGCATGCGCTGCGGCGGCTTACCAAGTGCTGTCAGCGGGCACGGGAAGAAGCAATGGGGTGCTGGGGAGACGGTGGAGCTATGGCGGTGGTGCAGGAGTGGCTAGGCGCGAGCTGTGCGCGGCTATGGCGACGGCGGAGCTACGGGCGCTCGGTGGCTGCTGCTGGCGCTGCGAGACGGCGAAGGAGACCGAGGCGAAGCAAATGGGTGCTCGGCTGAGTGCGGGCGGGCGCTGGCGTGATGAAGGCGCGCCCAGGCGCGTCGTGGCCTGCGCAGACAGACCGGTGGCGACGTGCGGCCGTTGCCTGCGCCACGCGGCGTGTGAAGCCTATCGATGTCGGCCACTGAACGGCGCCCGATTCAGTTCGTCAGAGCATCATTGGCAGCCTGACAGCGAGTTTTGGTGATGATTGATCTTCCAATCCATGACGAATTAGCGCTAGGTTACTAAACCAACTTTGTAGACCTAAGTACCAGTTACAAATGTTGTTCAATGATCGTGTCCCAATTCTCAACATAAACTGAGTAAAATCATGATCAAAGTCGGCTTGTCAGGCTGTCAGTGATCCCAGACTTAGCAAAATTCGTTAAGTGTTGAAAACAGTTATTTGTTGACTTTTGTGATCCCAATTCAAGCATGTTAGAAGCTAAATCAGTCCATGATATAAAAATAAAAGTTGTTCCTAATGTCAAACACTACAACTTTGCTTTAGTGATCACCTCCATGCAAGGTCCCTAACACCTAGTTCCAAATTGGTCAAACATGTCACATTTAAAAGAGGAAACACATCAAGGCATGGCTTAATGACCAAACTAGCCCTAGCACTAAATACCAAAGTTGTTCCTAATGATATCCTAAGCATGTTTGAGCAATTTGCAAGGCCATTCAATCATTTCATGTAGTAGTTACTCATAGAGCTATTTAAATTAATCACATGAAATATGCCTTAAAGACTTGACCATGAAAAATGACATTCATGATCCATGTTCCATTTGTGAACCTAAGCATTGCCAAAACATTTTGGTGACTCAAATCTACCAAGTGCATGTTTACATTCATGATCATTTGCATATGTACAAAGAAACATGAAATAACAAGCAACGTTGCATATGTTTCAATTCAATGTTTCAATTGTAAATGCTTGTTTATGAATGCGTGATGATCATGCTCATGTTATGCAAGTCAAGTTATGCAAGGCTAACACCCGAGGTGTTACAGTGGTTCCGAGATTAGATCTGCTGTCGTGGGGGCTGACGTAGCCAACGATGAATCGTCGTCGTGGACCGGCATGGATCTCCACGAGATTGATGACAAGAACGCGTTGTTGATTTGAGGTCCATCTAGCTCGCCATGGATCAAGCGCACACCCCTACCTGGCATGCCAACTGTCAACAGAATATGCTCGATAGTGCACCGAGGGGTATCCTGTGATGGTAGATTTGTCAGTGGGGGTGCGTGTAATTAGGAACCGGATGGTGACACAGGGCGCAAAGACAGCGATTTAGACAGGTTCGGGCCGTCTGATCGATGTAATACCCTACGTCATGTGTCTTTGGTGTACTATATTGATCTATATGTAGATCCGATCTGATAGATCCTATCCGCTAGGGGACCCCTACCTCTCCTTATATACTCTAGAGGAGGTAGGGTTACAAGTAAAGTAGCCTATTTGGTACTATATAATGTCTTGCGGTGCATGCCGAGCAGTGCCATGCATGCCTTAACCTTGTGGGCCGGGCCACCCCTAGGGGCGCATCCCATGTCTTGGGGGCCATACCCCCACAGAGAGGTCATGGGGTGGCTTATATAGGAGCTCGGGCCTCTACCGTGAAGGAAACAAACCAAGCACCGCCATGGCTATGATACATCGAGGATCAAGAGGATGTGGGAGAAGATTGGAGGCCAGCGGAGTCAGGGGTGGTGTGGGCACACCAGCTCCTCCTGGCCTGAGTTTTGGCCCAGATGCACATGCATGTGAGTGGATTCTAGGGATGCTGGTGTCGGATTTTTATTCACTAGAATCACAGCGTGATAGAGCAGGATACACTTGTGATCATGTTAAATCAAAAATATTCAAGTTCCAACATTCACATGATTTTGTAATTAAGAGTGGAATATTATGTGATCAACATGTATCAATCAAGATTGAGCAAGAATCATGGTTTGTCTAGTGAGGGCATAAAGGTCATTTTACCACAATGTCTTGCTTGAGAATATGTTAGCGTAATTAATTTTTAAATTTTTATAAGTTTTGAATAAATTTATCAAAAGCTATTAAATCTATTCTATCTATTTCATTATTAAAGTCAATGTTATGAGAAGGCTCAAGGAAAATTTTCAAACATTGACCGTTAACTTTAAAAATGTTACCGTCATCGTCCTGGATGGTGATCGTGCCATGTGGCGAAGTGTTGATGATGGTATATGGTCCTTGCCATTTACTTCGCAATTTTCCATCACCGAATAGCTTTACCCTTGAATTGAAGAGTAAGACCTTGTCTCCTTGCTTGAATTCTTTGAGCTTGATTCGGTGATCGTGCCATCTTTTGGTTCTTTCCTTATAGAGCTTGGCACTGTGATACGCCTTCTCTCGCCATTCTTCTAGCTCGGCTATTTGTTTTTGTCTATTTCTGCCAGTTAGCTTCACATTCATATTCTAGCTTTTGATTGCCCAGTGAGCCTGGTGTTCAAGCTCAACAGGCAAGTGGCAACTTTTTCCATAGACCAGCTGGTATGGTGACATACCAATGGGGGTTTTGTAAGCTGTCCTATATGCCCAAAGTGCATCAGGAAGCTTGTTCTTCCAACCCTTCCCCATCTCATTGACCGTTTTCTATAAGATGTTTTTAATTTGTTTGTTTGAGGTCTTGGCCTGACCGCTGGTTTGAGGATGGTATGGTGTGGCAATATTGTGCTTGGCTCCTAACTACCTCAGGAATGCTCTGAATGTCTTGTCAATGAAGTGAGATCCTCCATCGCTTATCACCATCTTTGGTGTTCCAAAGCGAGGGAAGATCACTTCATGAAACATCTTCCTTGCAATGCCTGGCGTCAGTAGCTCGGTAGGGTAGTGCTTCCACCCATTTTGTTACATAGTCAATAGCAATGAGGATGTACTCACAATCTTGGGACTTTTGGAATGGCCCCATGAAGTCAATGCCCCACACATCAAATATTTCTATTTAAAGGTTGTAGTGAAGGGGCATTGCATTGTGAGAGTTGATGCTTCCTTGAAATTGGCACTTTCGACACCTTCGGATGAATTCCTTGCTGTTCTCGTACATCGTTGACCAGAAGAACCCGCATTGCCAGATTTTGGCTTGTGTGCGGAATACTCCGTAATGGCCGCCATATGGTGCTACATGGCATTTTTTAATGATTTGTAGTCCCTCTGTTGTTGGCACGCATCTCCTCAGTAGGCCATCCAAACAGACCCGGTATAGATACGGATCATCCCAAAGGTGACGTCGGCTTTCGACTTGCAATTTTCTCCTATTTTTGCCCGGTGGTACATAGCTTGAAACCATGTAATTTATGATGTTTGCATACCATGGGTTGGAGTCCGTCACCTTGAGTAGCATGTCGTCGCGTAGGAAGTCGTTAATTGGTAGTTCGTGCATATTAGTGACTTGGATACGCGACAAATGATCTGCAATGGTCTTCTCTACTCCCTTTTTATCTTTTATTTCAAGATCAAATTCTTGGAGTAAGAGAATACATCTTATTAATCTAGGTTTAGCATCTTTCTTAGTGAATAAATACTTTAGTGCAGCATGATCAGTATAAATGATAACTTTTGCACCCACTAAGTAAGACCTAAACTTATCAATAGCAACAACGACTACTAAGAGTGATTTTTCTGTGGTAGCATAGTTTAGCTGTGCTCCTATCAGTGTTTTGCTAGCGTATGCGATTGCGTGATGCTTCTTATCTTTGGTTTGGCCTAAGACCGCACCAATAGCATAGTCGCTTGCATCACACATGATTTCGAACGGCAGCAACCAATCGGGTGGTTGGATGATTGGTGCAGAGATGAGTGCTTTCTTGAGTGTGTGAAAAAACATTTAAGTACTCATCTGTGAACTCAAAAGGTGCATCTTTAGCTAATAGGTTTGTGAGGGGTCTAGCGATTTGTGAAAAGTCTTTGATAAATCGCCTATAGAACCCCGCACAACCTAGGAAGCTACGGATCACTTTTACGTTCACAAGGGGTGGTAGTTGCTCAATAACTTCTATTTTGGCTTTATCTACCTCGATCCCCCTCTCGGACACAAGATGTCCAAGAGCGATGCCTTCATGGACCATGAAGTGGCACTTTTCCCAACTAAGTACCAGGTCCTTCTCTTGGCATCTTTGCAAGACTTTGTCTAAATTCTTCAGACAATGGTCAAAGGTTTTGCCATAGACTGAAAAATCATCCATGAACACCTCCATGATTTCTTCTATCATGTCTGAGAAAATAGACATCATGCACCATTAGAATGATGCGGGTGCATTACACAACTCGAACGACATTCTACGATAGGTGTATGTTCCATACGGGCATGTAAATGTTGTCTTGCTTTGATCATCAGGGTGGATGGGAATTTGATGATATCCCGAATACCCATTGAGAAAACAGAAGAAAGAATGCTTCACCAACCGCTCTAACATTTCATCAATGAAAGGCAGTGGGAAGTGGTCTTTCTTTGTTGCCGCATTGAGTTTTTGGTAATCAATGCACATTCTCCACCCCATGATGGTACGTTGTGAGATTAACTCATTTTTATTATTTTCTATGACCATCATTCCTCCTTTCTTTGGTACCACATGGACGGGACTAACCTAGTCACTATGTGGTATGAGATAAATTATCCCGGCATGAAGAAGTTTGAGGACTTCCTTCTTCACAACTTCCCGCATCGCATTATTGAGCCTGCGTTGGGGTTCGTGTGATGGGGTGCCTGCAGGGTCAATTGGAATGAGATGGGTACAAAGAGTTGGGCTAATCCCCTTGAGATCTTGCAAGTAATACCCAAAGACTGACCTATGTTTTTCTAGAATGGCAATGAGTTTGGACGTATCCTCATCGGAAAGCTTATCACTAATGATTACGGGAGTATTTTTGTCACACTTTAGAAAACACATAGCGTAGTCCAGCGGGTAGGGTTTCTAGCTCAACTGGAGGTTGTGTCGGTACTTCCTCTATGGGAAGGTCTATGGTTTCTCCTAGGTCATCCTCTTCTTCTATGAAGGGTTTTCCATCTTTTTCTAAGGACGACTCAGGGGAATCAAAGGGTAAAACCGACATAACCTCCTTGGGCAGGTCAAGATGGGAGAGAGATTCTACTACCGAGTTTTTGGCTCGGGTGATAGGAATGGTGAAAGTGTCTCTCCCCTACTTTACATCCAGTGCCTCTAATGGAGGAGGCACCACGATAAGTTTTTCTAAGGGATGCCCTATCATGATGTCAAAATTCTGAATTTCAAAGATATGGAAATCAAGGGCTACTTCAGTATCCCCAAGATGTAAAATTATATCGTGGAGAATCCGAGCCCTTTTAGGCTAGTTCTTGGACTAGACCTAAGGGACTTAACTGTTGGAGTATGGGATTTTTCACCCAGATGAGCAGATGCAAAAGCTGCAGACATTATGTTTGCTCCAACAGAAGGGTTATACAATGCTTCCACCCAAGTTCCTCGGATTTTGCATTGAATGGTTGAAGAAGGTACATGAATATGAATTTCTTCATAAGAATGTTCCACTTCTTCCATCCATTCATTGCTTAGAATTATGGTTAACTCCTTTATGGATTCCCTAAGAAATTCCTCGTCTAAGGGTTCAAGAGGAGTGACAGGAACTGGTGGTCTCTTTTGGCATGTGTAGTTCAAGGTATTCTCGAAATCTTCGAAAAATTCGTCCTCAAAATATGGAAAGTCCGAAGGTTGGAAACCTTCCTCTAGATCTTCTGATTCGGGTGAGGGTCTCTCTAAATATGTTATGGGTTTGGCCTCAGCCAAAGAGACTTCCTCATGTTTTGGCTCGGGTTCTACACGGAGGGGTTCGAGCGAGGGAGTGTTCTCTAGAATGCGGTCTAGGAGAGCTTCTCCTTCCACCGTGGTTTTTTGGGTAAATGAACCTCCGGCAGCTATATCAAGTTGTAGGGCAGATTCCTTGCTAAGCCCTAACCAGAAATGCTGTAAAAGCACATGGTTGGGTATAGACAAGTCTGGACCAGAACTCGTTAAAATTGAGAATCTGTCCCAGGCTGCACCTATAGATTCCTTCTCTATTTATTAGAAGTTGAGTATCTCTTGTCGTAGGGCGGCAATTCGGGATATAGGGAAGAACGTGAGACAGAATCTATTTTGTAGTTCCTCCCAATCACCAGCTACCTTCCCTAGATTGTGGGCGTACCATTGTCTCGCTCTCTCTTCAAGTGAGAAAGGAAACAGCTTCCACCGAAGTGTTTCTTGTGACGTGCCTAAGATAGTCATGCAAGCATAGAGCTGCTCAAACTCCCTTAAGTGATGATAGGGGTATTCGTAATCAAACCCCCAGAAGGTTTGTTCCCGAACCATGTCTATGAAGCCTGGGCGGAGTTCGTAACTAGAAGTTGTGATTGGCTTCGAGGATTGTGGAGGTTCAACGAACTCGCCCTTGGGAGCAGAAAGGTTTTGAATAGCAGGTTGCTCCATTGAAAAAGGGTAAAAAGAAAAGAAAGGTAAAAACAAAGGATACACAGGCAAACTAGGTTTGGAGACTAAAATGACAACCGCTCCCCAGCAACGGCGTGCCAGAAATGCTTGTTGGTGCTTCTTAGCGAAAGCAAAAAACTCTGCAAGCGCACGGAAGTACTGTTGTAGCACTTCACCTAGAAGTATTCAGGGTATCGTATTTTCCCAAAGGAATGGTTTTGTAAGTAGTCTCTTGGCTAGTTTACCTAGGAGAACAAGCTAAGGGTAACTTGGGTAGTGAGGTTCTTCTAGGGGCTGAATCTTTAAGCTAAGATACCTTTGTCACTACTAACTTACTTCGAGCACCAGGTTGCAACTGGTCTACCAGTTGATGCCGGCTTGTAGCTCTATGCCGTATCCGGACGTGGGGGATTACAAGGGACGGATAGGCCTGTCACCACCTGGCGCGTACCCCTCAACCGTGGGATATGAGGCAAACGAAGGCGGCGTGTAGCTTAGACACCACATCTACGCTAACCGCTACTACTCTAACGTTGGCTAGGAACTTCTGTCTTTATCAGGAGTCCTCTACTAGAGCACCCAGCATGAGTACGGACGATGAACCCGCAAGTAAGTATTAACAATGATAACTTTACTTAAAGAATCAAAACCGAAAGATGAACACGAACTTCTTACTCCAAGTAGTAAGATGATCATAGAGGTACAAGTGTAGAGGGGGCCAACAAGTCCGGCACTCCGTCCACCCGAGGTACAAGGCTTGCCGAGTACAAGAGGTAGAGGGTTCCGCTACTCCGCTATTCCTCTAACTCTTTCCCTCTCTCACTCCCTACTAATCGAGCTAGAAGCTAATGGAACTGAGTGTGTCCCTCTTCTTCTTCTACAAATATGTATATCATGAATGCCTTGAAGGTGAGCTCTAACCATGCTTTTATACTTGCTGAGGTCGGTTTGGCGGGAGATAAATTAGGAAACATCCCAAACCGCCCTTAGCGTGCCGCCATGCAACCGCCAGAGCGAGGTGGGGCCGAGCGAGTTTGGGGGCGGTGCGCCCGCACCCTGGGCCAGCCTGCTGGCCACTGCCTTGCTCTGGTGGCTTGCTGGCTAGGCCTGGATGCCTTTCTCGTCGGTGTTCTGGCCTAGTTCTGACCTTTGGTTGGGCTTTTGCTTTTGTTTTGCTAAATGTGCTTTCTTGATTGCGCATTTTGATGTATTTTAGTATCTTGCCCTGCAAAACATATATATACCAAAACTTGTGGAGATAGTGAGTTATAAAGCCCTATTCTAAGTTTTGGTGATCATATTTATCATATTTTGTTAAAATGTTGGCGATAAAAATATGCGTTAAGAACTGCCAACAGATGTCCCATAACGCGTCCCGCTCCGATTGTATGACCTCCAGCTAGGCCTTCATATCATTGACTAACTTCAGCGCTTGCATCAGATCACGGTTAGCTCCACGCTTATCAGCTTAGCACGAGCGAGTTCTTCACTCGCCCATTGCGTTACCCCTTCGGCCTGGTTGTGCTAGGTCCTCAAGGCCTCATTCAGCTCCTTCACCGAGCCCTCCAGTTGTTGGATTCTAACTTGCTCCTCTACCAAAAGAAAAACAAGTGATTATGGTTATAATCTCCGGGTACCACGAGCATTAGAACTATAGAGAAGTCAAGCAAGATTTGTTACCTTTAAGTTTTTTATCGAAGAGTTCCGCCTTCTCAGTCATTTTTAGAAGGGAGTCGAAGGCGTCATTCTTCCTAGCCTCAGCGGCATTATTATGGCGCTCGGCCTCGCCAATCTGGGAGCGGAGGATGCACAAGGTCTCCTCGTGATGCTTCTTAGCAGACTCTAACTTGGCCTCTTTCTGGGCCTTCTCCTCCCTCAGCTTGGCCAGCTCTGCTTAGATCTTCTAGAATTCAGCAGAAGCCCTCAGCGCGTGTTCAGTTCCAAAAATAGTTCCAAAAAAGTGCTACGGTATCCGTCACATCGAATCTTGCGATACGTGCATGGAGCAGTAAATGTAGACGAAAAAAAAAATTAATTGCACAGTTTGGTTGGAAATCGCGAGACGAACGTTTTGAGCCTAATTAGTCCATAATTAAACACTATTTACTAAATAAAAACGAAAGTGCTACAGTACCCAAATTCCAACTTTCCCTCAAACTAAACACAGCATCAGCTTCGCACCTTGAGCATATGACTGCTCCTGTCATAAGAACACGGAAAAAACAAAGCAAAAAAAAAAACAAAGTATATCTACTTACCCGCAGCTGGCTGTCGAAGACAGAGGCTTAGGTCAGTAACCTGGACCATGACCGCACCAACCCAGAGAACTCTGAGCTATACGCCTGGAGCTGGGTTCCTAGCTCACTCACCAGAATAATGATGTCCCCCTTAGGGGCCGGGGCGCTCGTCACCGGCACTTCTGGCTTAGGGGCACTCGGCGCAGCAACATCACCCACCATGCTCTGCCCCTCCTCTTCTTCTGCAGCAGCCTCCACAGGCCCCATTCTCGGCGACTGATGCGCCTCTTCTTCACCAGGCACCACAACCTAGAGCTGCGGCACCTCCTCTCCTCCTATGGCAGTTGGCTCCGTAGATTGCTTTGCTTCACCACCAGCAGGGATAGGTCCCTCCATCCGCGACGCCTCCACAGACTTGGGAGAAGATGCGGGCCTACCCTCCTAGCCTCTCTCCACCCGGTCACTTACTTGGAACTAGATTTCTTCCTCAGGGTGGGCATGCCCAGCGACATTCCGCTGAGCGTATGACCTTGCAACAAAGGTATCTGGGCACTTACTTGGAACTAGATTTCTTCCTCAGGGTGGGCATGCCCAGCGACATTCCGCTGAGCGTATGACCCAATCCTCCACTCAGAACTGGTGCCAACAGCACTGAGTCTTTGGGAAGACTCACAGTACTCACACCCACTCTAGGAGTGATTCCTCCACTCTGAGATAGCGCCCGGGTGCCCAACACATCCGGCGGCGGCATCCTACAAAGATAAGTCCAAAGTCACTTCAAGCACCCACTTCAGATTTCAGTGCAGAATTCTACAGGGGTAAAACACTTACTGTCGGGCGAACAATGAGGTGTCTTCCTCCTCTACTTTTGCCTACCCTTCCATGGCCTCTTTAGTGGTAGCAATTTAGAATTTGGGATCAGTATAGTGTAAACAGAAGCTCACATGGGGATTACTCAGTCGACTCTTACCTAGTCTCGACGAACAAGACCGATGATGCCTCTTGGGAACTGCCCCACTGTCGCTGGTGGTAGCGTCGTCTTCCAGGGACCGTTTTCCTAGGGCGGCTGCCTCCCTAGCACTCTGGTTCACCTAGACTTTGAAATCATCCAGGTTCCCTGAGGCGCTGTCGCCCTCTCCCTCCACAGGGAGAGCAGAGGGAGCACTCCCTCCGCCCGCTCTGCCAGACCCAGCCCCGCTTCCGCCAACTCCTCCAAACTCTGAACACGGAGGTGGGGCAGGTAGGTCGTTGAACTTGCACCCCAAGTGCTACTCTAGCAGTAAACAAAAACAAGAAGTTAGCATCAACAATTTCAACAGACTACAAAATAATAAGGAGTTCTCGGACTACTTACACCTGGGGGTGGGTTCCCGCGACTAAGCTCTGGGTATTGGTATGGGATCACCAACACCACTTGGAGCACATTCTGGGTCCACTCTAGGACTTCTTCTTCTAACAACTCCTTGGTTGTCACTCGAGCCGAATCCTGCGTCCCAACATATTCAAAGCCGTAGAGCACCCTCTCTTGCAGAGGCTGCACCCGGTGCCTGATGAAGCTGGCAACTATACCAACTCCATTTAGGCCTTGGTCCCTCATGACCGAGAGATGCTTGAGGAATGACTGGATTCCCTCAAGCTCGGCTACGCTCATGGGCTCCTTGTCCTAGCGCGTGTTGGGTACCAGCGCATCGTTGCTGTGTGTACCCAACAGCGGGTACATGTTACCCGCATAGAACCACTTGGCCCTCTAGTTCTTCACGGACTCGACGAGGGTATAGTGGGGGTAGTCCTTCTTCCTACCCGCCCGAAACTGAATACCGGCTCCACCCAGCACGCTAGGGTTTGTGGCGTCCAGGTGCGGTTTTAGTTTGAAGAAATAGCGAAAAAGGGTGATGGAAGAGGGAATGCCAAGGAAGGTTTAGCAAAGATGAACAAAAATAGACAAATGCAGAATGGAATTAGGATTGAGGTGGTTTAGGGTTATGCCATAATAATGCAAAAACCCATGCAGGAAAGGACATGCTAGCAACCCTAATTCATGTTTGATGAAGGGAACAAAAAGGATGATTTCTCCCATCTCAAGGCTGGGGATACGGTGCTCACCAGGTGCCCTCCACTCTCCTAGCTTCTAGTCCGGTAGGTAGCCCCGCTCATGGAGCTTCTTGAGGTGCCTCGGCTTCGTGATGGGCACCGACCAAATCTGGGCGGCGGCGGCCATCTCCGGCACCTCCAGCGCACGCTTCTCTACTGTCTTCTTCGTGGTGGCACTCGGGTTGTTTCCCTTTCCCATCAACCATAGCTCTCACACAAGATTTAGGGTTTTATGGTGGACAGCGTTTGAGGAAGAATGGCGGCTAAGGCAGCAGGTAGATGCGAATGGAGGAAGAAGATGCACAGGATGGTTGCCTTTTATCAGTCTGTTCGGGAGGCCGTAAACGATCGTGAATTATTTACTGCTGACTAGTTTAGTGTAAGAGAAAAACATTATTCATAACTGAAAATTTACGATCATTTATAGGCTGTATATAGGAAACCCACTATCCATGTCACCGCTAATCACGCCACCGGGTGTGGTGCTTCGGTTTTTTCCACTTAAATGGTGCCGCGCAGTTCGATTTGACGGTTCCACGCCTTTTCATGATTTCTAATGGGTCAGAATGCGCTCAGACTTATCCATTGGACTTTCATTGCTCGGGTACTAGCCTTGATTCAAAAGTCATCTACATGGTCACATCGAGAAGTACCTGGATAACAAAGGTACCTGAATAGTTTTGTGTTACCCGGACATCCGAATAACAGTATGCATCAAACAGAGTAGCAATCGGATAAAAAGTTTTTATTCAACAATAGTTCTGTAACTACAAAGTTACACCTTTACAAGATTCCAGACTACTCAGTACAAGATCTTTTTAGTCAAATACAAAGACAACACCTACCCGGATATAACAGAGTACTCATACTCCAAGTGCTTCTCGGTAGGTACTTTTCTACCCGATGCACCTGGCTACGAGACAAGCATGACGCATCAAGGTAGATAACAGAAGTGCAGTGTGTCCTAGCCTAGAACCTTGGGTCAAATTTCTAGCTACGAACATTTGTTGGCCGCCTACCCTTGAAAGCTTAGCTCCTGCAAGAATGTGCCTACTGGCCAGCATGAACAACGAGCTAGTCGCACATCTTGCCACCCAGCCGACCCCATCTGTGTACATTCGGGGTTAGGAACGACCCTTCATGGACAAATGTCGATAGGCACCCTACACTACCGGACAGAGCATCTTTGCCGAGGGCAAATAATCGGGCACTCGGCAAAGAGTCTTTGCCGAGGGCCTGACCCTCGGCAAAGAACAGCCCTCGTCAAAGACTCTTTACCGAGGGCCAGACCCTCGGCAAAGACAAGCACACGGCAACAATAATTATTTGCCGAGGGCTAAACCCTCGGCAAAGGGCCGGCCCTCGGCAACACCGCCTGACACGATGTCCGTCTTCTACCGTCAATCTTTGCCGAGGGCATCACCGTTAGGCCCTCGGCCAAGACTTTTTAACCGTTTTTGCAATTTTATTTTTAAAAATCCTTTGCCGAGCGCCCTGTGACCTGGCGCTCGGCAAAGACAGTCTTTGCCGAGTGTCAAGGTTGGCCCTCGGCAAATTAAAAAAAAAATTTGTTTTTTTCTCCCCATTTTTTCCTGGGCCTTGCTACAGTAATTGAAACTCCATTTCAAAATTTGGGACAATTTTGAGTTTTTTTACTATATTTCCTTAATTATTTTTGTTTCGTTGAATTTTTTCGACTATTTCAAATTTGAACTGCATGTACATGAAATAATGGAATTTGGTCATTCAAAAAATGGTATTCATGATGTTTGGCGTATGTTGAGGCCGTATCCAAGAACTCGCATGAAATTACGAGCATCTTGTTGTCGTAACATGGCGATGTACTTGCGGTAAAAGTGTATTTAAATTATATAAAATCCAAACGAAGTCCGAAAATCACGAAACTTGTCGAGGTGTCTTGTTATCGCATGTGGAGGCCGTGGTAAAAATTGAGAAAGTTTAAAGCAAGTTGTGACGTCGGATGCCTAAAAGCCGAGATCTAATCTACACCTTAAATGATGAGTTATGTTTTATCGGCTATTTTATGTCAATCTTGATCGTGCATAGTGTGCGGTTAAGGCATGTCTGGTCTTAAATAGATCTATTGGCTAACGAAAACTATTCCATGGCCCGTTATCACGGCCTGTGTGATTTTGCCTCACGCCCCACTGTTAGCCCCATGGAGTGGGGATCATTATTTGGTAGATCTGTTCCTGATAGGACATGACCTTAATTGTGTGCTATGCCTGAATTGGCTATTTTAGCCGATATTGAATATTTTCACATATGCAGTTCACATCACGAGACCGTTGAAGTAAAGATAGGTTGAAAGATGTGTTAGCCCCATGATCTTATTATTGTATTATGGCCTGTATGATTATGCCTCATGCCCCACTGATATTAGTAATAAGTTAGGGTCGTCGAATTTATTGTTGTTTCTATAGCCTACATGATTCTGCCTTATGCCCCACTGGTCATAGTGATAGATGAGATCTAATATGTTCATAGATTTATCTCTATTAAATGGTTAAATGATGATGGGCTAAATTTTTCATGTAAAAAAGGGATTCGGTTACTTGCAGTCATTGGCTTAGCATAAACTGATTAGTGTTGACATCCTATTGCCATTGACTAATATTTGTCTAAATAATGATATTTATCATGAATGATAACTAATTTTTCTTCCATAACTCCATGAGCTTTAACTGATTTATTCTTATGAGTATGCTAGAATCGGCTATTTAGTCGATCTGCTTCCACATCGGCTCTCAGAGCTGCACATTCGGGACTGTCTGGCAACACCGGCAAGTTCTGCCTTAAATTACTGATTAGCTTTCTCTTCTTGTCAATTATAGGGTCAAATTGACTGGCATGTCTCGGGAGGAGTGCGCAGGATCGATAACCCCTACATTGTAGCTTGGCGGATCTCCAGCTCCATCGAGCGGACCCTTCCGGCTTGCTTGTGTGCCCCGGCACGGGACGAAATTTTCGTGTCGACACTTTAAAAGCATGGTTGTAGATGCATATGTTTATCATAAATATTATAGATCTCGTTGTGTGAATGTTGAGATAGGCTCCCAAAGGTTGGTGTTGGAGGGGAAATCACTTCACGAATTAGAGACGCAATTCGAAGGTTTCCCAAGGACAAGCTTCTCTCCTAAAACAAGCACTTTCGGGAGATAACATGAACTTTTACCCTTTTTGCTGTGATGCCCTTGTGAAATAAGCATAGAAATAGAATTGTGAAAATATTCCTTTGAGTATTTTTGTCACTAACCATTCAGGGTTTATAGCAAATAGGATGAAGAATGAAGACTCAAGGTATGTCCAACCAATCACCATGCAACATTGAATCACATCCATCCAAACTTGATTTTGCCTTGCAAAATTCAAGCATGGGGCAATGAACTTCTCTGAAAAATCTTATGCCATGTTGTTAATCCACCTTGGTTGTTTCTACCTTTAAGCCATGCTCAATTTGCTTGATAATAATCATGCTCTTTCATCTCTATTTGAGTAAATCTCTATAGTGCTTTCATGTTACCTTTGTCTGCCATAGTAAGTTTTGGTTTGGAAGTACTCGACATACTTCCAAAGGTTTTTAAAATTAAGCAAGGTGCTTAGGTTAAAATGCCTTCCTTAATCAAATTAGACATGGAGTCTAGTTTGGTTATTGAACTAAAAATTGCTTTAGTAGATATTGGATATTTTACTGGACTAACCCTTGCAGGAAATTATCAATTCAAATTGAGTAAGTCCCGAGATGAATTCAAATCAAAGATGAAGCAAGGCACATGATGAACTCCAATAACATTGCACAAAGAAGACAGCTCATTCATCATGGATGAAAGAACTTAAGGTAGAAAGTCTAACAAGGTGACAAAAGATCGAAGAGCAAAAAGATGGCATGACAAAAGGATGTGAAAGAAAGGGTGCAATTTAGGAGACAAAAAGCTCATGAACACTCAAGCTACGAGGCTATCCAAACAAGGAAAACTTCAAGAAAAAGGGAAGCACCATCACGAGTCATCTACCCTTTGTCATATGGTGACATTATGCTCCAATGACAAAGAGACACCGTCACAAGATATGCAGCCATCTGGGTCTCCATCGCTGATACCGGATGATGCACCCGAAAGGTAAATGACTCTTCTCTAGCCGAGTCCTGTCCGGAGGACTTAAAAATCCAAACCCTGGCCGTGAGGTAACATCGGTAGTTATTCATATTTACTTTTTAGCATTGCATGAATTATTTTCACTCTTAGCATATTTATTTTTCTGCATTAGCATTGCATTAATAAAAGAAAAATAATAAAAAGTTTTTTTTCATTACTGCATTACATCATTGCATCATTAAAGCTTAAAGCCCCATGTGAAAATTTTCTCGGTGTGTAGCCCAAGGGAATATTCACCGTAGTGGCATAAAAATAAAAATAATCACACATACACATTTCTTTCTACAAATAAGAAAATCTAAAATATTAAATAGACATCTTGTTAGAACTTGATCAATTAGGAAATCTTTCTAAACCTCCAAGGACAACAAATCTCTGAATGACTGACCGCTAACCCCTTATCCAAATATGTGCCACGAGTTTTGGTGTTCTTATTGGAGTATTTTACACGATGATCAAGAGTAACGCCATCCATCCAAAGTACATTCTTCCAAACCGCTGCTACACCCACTATGCGAGGAACACAACTTCTTGATGGACAAGAAAGACCACGATAAAATCCAGCTTGGGGGAGGAGCATCCTCCATGTATCTAGCTAAGTATTTCTTTCTCTTTTTGGTTCCACTATTTTTAAGTTTGCTTCATATTTGCAAAAAAAATAAAAAGATGCATAACAAACTAAAACAAAATAAAAATTTATCTTAGCTATATATATAATAGTAAGGTGTGATTTTAAATTATGAAAACAAAATAAAAAGTATGTGTCTAGTTTTCTATTTTTAAGAGTTGAATAAAATAAAGAGGACTCGGAAAAATCTCTTAAATAGAAATGATGAATAGTTAATCTATTGTAATTCCTTTCAAGTACCTAGTTTTCAGCCTTGAATTCTCTTGAATTTTGGATACGACTGATTTGATATAAAGATTTACTCTAAACTTGAAACTCGTGGGGAGCGAATGCTTGAGCTAAGTCTAGGTAATTGACGGATATGATATGAGAAGGTCTGAGCTTCTGTTTATCTTATTCCTAGTGACACTAAAGTTCTAGAGATTTATCTTTGAAAAAATAAAAATGATACATGATGAGTTCTTGTATGACAAAGCTTGAATTCCTACTAGAGCCATACATTTTATTTAGGCTAGGAAAACTTTCACATATATGTTGCTTACCTTTGCATTGAGTGTTGTCAAGCTTTGTTGACCCTTATGAGAGATTTATCATGCTCTTAAAATCAAGATCACGTACACACGACTCAAATATGCACTACTCCTACACTAGGGGTTGGCGCAAATATATGGCTTCCATCTAGATCCACCAAAAAATGTTCTACTCCTATACTGGGAGAGAACACAAAACATGCTTGTTAGGTTTTCCATCCACTCAAAATAAATGCTCCAAGTTCTTGTTGATATCTCTCTCAAAGTTTTGTTGCAGAAAGGAGACATGGGGCTATGCAAAAGTTATTCATAAAAAAGAGAGTTAAAAAATGGACAAGTGTCTGAGATATTTAAAACAATGGGTACTTAGATGCCCACCTGACAAAAAAAGAGATGAATAAGATAGCCCCAGCTCTCTAGCAAATATTTCCAAGTTTCAAAAGAGAGATAAGTTTTCAAGGAGCAAAGTAGAATTAGGTTAGCCACCATATATTCCACACACATGCACATTTTGATTTGATTGTATGACTCAACTCTCTTTGGATCCAAGGTTTGACCTTACAATATATGCATTTGTAAGTATGCTCTAGCTTTCTCCCTACCTATGAACTCCACATAAACATTAGTGGTAGGAAGAGAAAAGGGCATAACATCTTTATTGCTTTGGTGAGGATCCACAAATACCACATATATTGAGAGACTTGAGAGTGTCATACAATGGAATCTCTGAGTTTTATTTTGAAAACTTATAAAAACTCTGGGACAATGGTGGAACAAAGAACTTGAGACATAGTGCTTGACTTGATCGTTCTGTCTTTCAATTGCTCAAGACCCTAAATGAAGGCTAAGAAGCCCCATAGTTGAAGGTAATATGGGTAAGTTTGAAAGTTAGATTAGTTTATTCTAATCCGGAGGAGAATTTTTTATTAACACCTATGTACTTTTGAGGCGTGAAAGCATAGTAGCAACTCCTGATCCATTGCTGAGTTTAGCTTTGCTAAGGGGTTAGCAAAGGTTAAGCTTGGGTGAATTGTTGACAGTAGTTAATAATCATTATAAACCAGTCAATTAAACATGGATAAGGGCATAAATATAATCACCAATGAAGGTTTAGGGCTTTAAACTAATAAATTCCTCGAGTTTTGGTGAATCTGTGTTTTCAGCAGGGTTTATCCAGAAAACCGCCAAGGAGGACCTAATCATCAAAGTAAATTATGGAATTTCGCCGCGGCGCCGTCGTGGGAAGACTTTAGAAGGGTCCAGAAGGCAAATCACCGAAGCAGGGCTCCACCCACTGCCATGTGGGGCCGGCCGGCCTATAGGTGGGGCCGATCGGCTCCTGTGGGCCCCACCTATCATCTTGCTTCGTATGTCGGTTCCCCACGCCTTTAAGGATGCATCTAAGCCATTGCTTAAGTCGGTTTGATCCAACAACTCACGTTGGACCCTCAGGGCTATATATACCAGCCCCTGCCCTTTCCTCATCAGGTCCTCAGAGATTCCTAAAACCCTAATTCATATTCTCCCCATGAGGATCAGAGCTAGCTATCAAGAGAAGATTAGTCCTCCATAGGATCTAGTCTTTAGAAATAGAGAGATGAAGAGTGAGGGAAGAGTTTGGAGGAGATGGCGGCCTATTGGTGCTCTCTCTATGGCTTGTACCTTGGTGGAAGTTAACCTTGCGTCTGAGATTTCTCTGGTAATCAACTTCTGATTTAAGTAAGTAACGTGTTTATATTGTTCTTCTGGTTTGCGAGTCTCTTTTGAGTGCTTTAATCTATTGGTCTTAGGTTAAAGTATTATTCATAGTGTAAGCGTGGTGCTTAGACTCGGGTAACTCATGGATGTACCCTACATTCCGGATCGGTAGTAGCTCGCGAGGGTGACTCTTATAGCCTCAGTTGAATCCTCTGTAGTCCACCTCCCTGTTTGTAGGACTAGCAGGATTTAGTTATTATAGGAAACATACTCTGTCTGTGTTTTCCATAGTAATATCTCCAGTTGAATAATAGAAGACATAGCTTATCGAGATTAGAATTAGAAGACCTTAGCGATCTCCTCTACACTCCCAACTTTCTTAAGTCTTGTTGCTACTTTGGCTTAAGTTGGACCATAGTTAACCTCACATGTTTCCCTGTGAATACGATACCTGGAATACTTCTGGATGAAAGCTACAGCGGTATCTGTGCGCTTGCGGATTTATTTGTTTGCCTTAAATATACCAACAGCGATAAAACCCTATATGACCAAAAAAATTGCGGATCCCTCTAATATTTACGGGATGGTAGAACCCCGCATGACAAAAAAAAACTATGGATCCCTCTGATATTTATGGGAGGAGGAAACTGTTCAATTACTTCTATTTTAGCTCTATCTACCTCGATCCCACGTTCGAACACCAAGTGTGCAACCAAGCAAATTAATTTGCTGACGTGTCATAGATTTAAATGAGAACAAAACTCATAAAACTTTCATTGAGGCCGTCTTATAGAATTTAAACAATTATTAGAGGCCATATACATCAAAGAATGTCATGAAACGTCTTCCGTAGGCGAGCAGGACATCGTCATCTTTGCAGTAGACGTCCGGCGTGTCTGGTATGATTGTGAACTCGGCCGCGAGGATCATGTGGTCTGCCATGGCGCTGTCCATGGCATGAACAATGCCGATGGATTCGTCCCTAAGATAGAATGTGATGTCCAGGAGCTGGATGGTGGTGTGCTAGCGGCAGTGCTGCTGCAGGAAGATTTCTGTGGCTTCGACCATGGAAGCGTTAGTTCGCAACAGGTCATCCATTGTGTACTCCAAACCATCGTCGTCCTGATGCGTAGCGTCGAAGTTCAGAACGTCCAAAATGATCTCAGAACGGAGCCCTAGCAAATGCCTCTAGCGCTTTGAGAGGACGGTGGTCCTTGCAGCGTCACGTATCAGGTCGAGCTTATTCAAGATCAGGAGGAGGATGTCATCTGGAAGGGTGATTAGCCTGTCATTGTCGCCCTCCTGTTCGTGCTCCCTGCACTAGCATTTATAATGAACTCCCTAAGAAAGGTAAGAAATCATCTCGCGATCAAGAAGAGAAAGTTTTGATAGCCAAATCACAACCACTCCAATCCCAAGATTTAGCTGTCAATTCCAAACCACCAATACTCCAAAATCCCCCAATAGAGGAAGGAAATCCACCTTTCGAAATCGCTATTGAAATTAAGGATGACCTCTTTGGTGCTGATTTTGGGAGAACATTAAATTCTCATCTTTATAGGAGACCTTTGAGTGAATATAATTCAAATCCTCTCAAGAAGAGATCTCTTAGGAAGCATCCTTATTTCCATATAGGACATTGGGAAGAATTCAGGGATGGCATGTCTAGTGAACCCATAGAGGGAGAGCCAAGCCATTTAGAAGCACTTCCTATCTTCTCCCCTTCTATGCCAACATTAGATATTTTATCTAAACCTATCTCTCAACCCATCCTTGACCCCAATAATCCCTCTTATGCTCTTTCTCTTCAGTCTCATGTTGAGCCCTAGAAATCCACTAAGACAACCGCTTATTGAGATTCTAATTTTATCCGACAAATATGTAATTAGTCTGTCTCAAAGCAGAGTTTCAATGCACAGTTACCAAGACTGCCACACTGACTTTACAAGTGAATGAAACAGTCCGTCTCCATGTACAGTTTCATGATACAGTTTCATAGGCTAGCTACATCATTTAATTGTTATATGACGCTATGATCAAATGTCACATATGAAATGTATAGCCTTGCAATTGTGTATAATTCTTTGCTTATCTGACACAGAAGATCCTCGAGGGCACATGAGAATGAAACAAATCCGTCTCGGTGGAGGTTTCATTGCCTTTCATTGCATAGGTAAATGCGATGGATGAGTTTCATTCATCCTAATGAAACTCTATTTCTCTCGTGAAAGGGCATCTAGTCTAGTGGTTAGAGCACCTGTGTTGGATCCTACAAACTTAGGTTCGACTCCCAGTGAGAGCGAAATAAACAGGTCTATCTAGAATAAAAAATTATTAAAAAAAATAGGTTAGGGATTCTCCTACTGACTTCGGTCAAAAAACAACTCTATTTCTCTCTTTACTCATAAAAAATAGCATGCCAGATCTCGTCAGGCGGTAAAACCCCACAGAAAACTGCAAATCCCTCTAATATTTACGGAGAGGTAAAACTCCGCATGATCAAGGAAACTACGGATCCCTCTGATATTTACGGGAGGAGGTAACTCTTCAATTACTTCCATTTTAACTCCATCTACCTCAATCCCACATTTGGACACCAAGTAGATTTAAATGAGAACAAAACTCATAAAACTTTCATTGAGGCCGTCTTATAGAATTTAAACAATTATTAGAGGCCATATACATCAAAGAACGTCATGAAACGTCTCCCGTAGGCGAGCAGGACATCGTCATCTTTGCAGTAGACGTCCGGCGTGTCTGGTATGATTGTGAACTCGGCCGCGAGGATCATGTGGTCTGCCATGGCGCTGTCCATGGCATGAACAATGCCGATGGATTCGTCCCTGAGATAGAATGTGATGTCCAGGAGCTGGATGGTGGTGTGCTAGCGGCAGTGCTGCTGCAGGAAGATTTCTGTGGCTTCGACCATGGAAGCGTTAGTTCGCAACAGGTCATCCATTGTGTACTCCAAACCATCGTCGTCCTGATGCGTAGCGTCGAAGTTCAGAACGTCCAAAATGATCTCAGAACGGAGCCCTAGCAAATGCCTCTAGCGCTTTGAGAGGACGGTGGTCCTTGCAGCGTCACGTATCAGGTCGAGTTTATTCAAGATCAGGAGGAGGATGTCATCTGGAAGGGTGATTAGCCTGTCATTGTCGCCCTCCTGTTCGTGCTCCCTGCACTAGCATTTATAATGAACTCCCTAAGAAAGGTAAGAAATCATCTCGCGATCAAGAAGAGAAAGTTTTGATAGCCAAATCACAACCACTCCAATCCCAAGATTTAGCTGTCAATTCCAAACCACCAATACTCCAAAATCCCCCAATAGAGGAAGGAAATCCACCTTTCGAAATCGCTATTGAAATTAAGGATGACCTCTTTGGTGCTGATTTTGGGAGAACATTAAATTCTCATCTTTATAGGAGACCTTTGAGTGAATATAATTCAAATCCTCTCAAGAAGAGATCTCTTAGGAAGCATCCTTATTTCCGTATATGGTCGTACAAGACTCACATATATTATGATTATAAAATATGGTGTGACCTGTGAGTGTTCTCAAGGTAAACTGGGAACTGGGATTTTTAATCTCGTGTGATGTGATTCAGCTAGCAGCCTGAAAGTTAATATGCCCACACTGAAAGATAATGATCTATATTATGTGTTTATCCAGGGTATTATTTCCCGTAAGCCACGATATGAGATGGCTCAGGAGTCAGGCCGCAACATCCAAGGCTGAATCTGAGAATGCAGGAAGAGATTAATCTTCTACTGGACGATCCACCTTATGAGGAATGACGACACCGATATCGCACTTGAGTACTTGACGGCCTTATTCAGTTCCTCAAGGGAAAGAAGGGTGATGCCAAGGATAGCGAAGGTGAAAATGTGGAGACTGTGACAAAAGAGGACGAGAAAGAGATGATGAAGAAGAAAAAGATGCCCCAGTCGGTCAAAATCTCAATGATGCAGGCAAACAATGATGCCAAAGTAGTGTGCATATCAGATATTAGTACCATATCACTAGTGCCAGAATAATCTTCCAAAAATGTACTGTTTTGATATTAATATGTTTGAAACTGCTGAGTACTCCGGTATTATGATCCTTTGTTTCCTTCATAGAACCATATCACATTGTAAAGTACATATAGGCCCCGTTGTATTCAGATGAGTATATGCAGCAACTTTAAAATGTCATTTTATATAAACAATCAATGATGTCAAAACCTACAGACTACAGGGCGTTTGCATAGACACTGCTTCTCACAACAGATCAATCTTCAGAATTGGGGTTCACCACATTTTCTCCTTGTAGCTCACTTTCTTCACGTAGATCATATTCAACAACTAGACCAAGATTATCAACAAACTTGTGGTACACCTGGCACCCTGCACACTGTTTGTGTAGTGTATGTTAGAACATAACTTTACAGCATGTGTAAGGAAACGTCAATCATACGAATGTGGGCTTGTCTCATACAGCTCCAAAATGAGCAAAGCAGTAGATTTGGAGATTGCATTTGCACATAAATAAAGACATGGGACAAAGTTTACCTGAAGAAAAATTGTCCCTCTTTCATAGGCTACTCTGTTTATCAAGCGCTTTGTCCTTTCACCACATGCATTGCATATAAATTGAACAAGCAAGCTTCTTCTGGGAAGCTTTATATCAATAGTGGCTTCCTGAAACAACAAAACAAAACTTACATTTAGGACATTGTGGCCTAAAAACTAGTCTGTTGTTTGCCGCTTCACTATTCAATCTACCAGCGAATTGAGCACTTATTAAGTTATTATTCATTTCTGAAACTAGTTTGTTCCTCAATCAGCAAGCAATTTGTTACATTGTCTTAAATGCAATAAATCGCTGAATTATATATAATATAAAATACTAGACCCCATCGTTGTTTCTTTTTTGTATTTTCACGTATGTATGCTATCAACCTACCAAATTTACAATTTACAAAATGTGTTTTCTTTTGAATGCCATAATCTACAAGACACCCAAGCAATGAATTACCTACAAGAAATGTACACAAAGTACAATCTCAGGAAAGAATAAGCAATTTCAAATGAACACCACAAGGTTGTGTTCATAGATAGTTTGCTAAAGCCAATCAGCCAGCCAATGGATAAGGAAGATATGGTGCTAGAAACCCACAATTATTCTGACAATATGAATCATTAAAGTTGATATCGAGTAGTAGCAACCTACATCAACATATCAGGTTGAATCTCGTCAGTTATCCAATTTCAGGGCCTGTTTAGTTCCCCATTTTAGCCAAAACTTTTGCTGTTTTATCTCATCTTTTGGCAAAATGAATCTAAACACCATAGGCAAAAACAGCAAAACTTGGGCTACAAAACTTTTGGCATTTGGGACCCAAGAGACCCAAAACTGGGCAAAAAAACGTCTTGGGAGCGCGTGCTGTGTCTGCATGGCTAAAGTTTTGTCATGCATCTAAACACCAAATGCCAAAAGTTTGAATGGCAAAAGTTTTGCAGCATAAGATTAGGGGCAAAAGTTTTGCCATTCCAAAAGCATCTAAACACCCCCTCAATAAACAGTGGTCCAAAAGCCCAAGCAATTACTGTTTCCCCCACGGCTGGTGGGCTACCTAATCCAGTCCACTCCCTGATCGCCTCCACTAAACAATTCCAAGGAACATGGAGCATCCATAACCCAAACCAATTCGCTCCTGATGATCTGGAAACATCACAGAGAGGAAGGAGAGAGAGCCGATGTCCATATTGACTGGGCCAGCCCGTTAACCAGTTTAGACAGCCCATTGTCTGTATTTACCCCGGTCAGCCTTCGGGTTGTGGGCTGTGGCCTTTTTATCACTGTCCCAAAACTGCTGTGCTCGAAACAACAATGGCATGGTGTCATACTGAAGAATCAAATCACATGGATTCAGACATTCAGTTCCATCACCGTGAAACCCACCGACGGCCACGAATGGAGTGGGTTTGCGTGCAGACACATCCGACTTCCTATCCCTGGTAAAGTACACAAGAAAGCTTTGTGTTATGAGAAGATTCACAAGCTCCTTTCATTTATTGCTGTCTCCATTCCAAATTGTAAGTCTTTTTTACTATGTATCTAGGCATAGTGTACATCTAGTTGTATAGTAAAAACTAAGTATCTAAAGAAGCAAAAACAACTTACAATTTGAAATGGATAGATGGCATGAAGAAACAGTACCTTAGGCATTTATAAATTTGAAATTGGAAGCAGAATTGTGAGATGAAGCACTTGTTATTCTTGTGATTGTATTCTGTCCTCTGGAACAAGACTAGGAGCTTGCAGAGTGGTAATCACCAAAAATCATTGCAAGAACATACTCCATCTCGGAAATGGTGGAACCTACTCTGATCTCTAACAATGATTTCCCGGTTCCAAAGCTGAGAGATTAACTTGATTGCAGAGTGGCAGTCCTCACAGACTCTCAGGTTCTTCATGATATGAATCGGTAAGTTCGGTGGAAGGCTAATGAGACCAAAAGCAATGGCTATCTTCTCACTGTGTGCTAAAAGTGCCTGTTCTTTCTCTTCCTCGTCAACGTCCACTGCTATCCTTGACGTAGCTGGAAAATAACCCACAGACTTCAGCCTGCGTGCAATTTCCTCCATCATCGTGATGATCTCTAATGTCCGAGGATGCGATTGGTCATTGACAACAAACTTGTGTACCTGCCCAGCCACAGTAATCGAGCTGTACCCTGCCGTCTTCTTAACTCCCTGTTCTTCCATCAACATCCTTATTCTTTTTGCATCTACCCATTGTCTAGAGTCTATGTATATGTTATACAACTGGACATAGACAGCATCCTCCTCAGGCGCTAACTTAAGAAGATGCTCCGCAGCATGTCGGGCTAGGTCAATGTTTTTGTGGACTCTGCAAGCACTCAAGATGGAGCCCCATATGACGGCATTTCGTTGCATTGGCATGGTCTGAACAAGAAGCATAGCTTCATCCAAGAGCCCACTGCGAGCAAGCAAATCTATCATGCAGCCATAATGCTCAACCTGAGGGTGTAATTTGTGCAACGATCTCATCTCGTTGAAGTGCAGACGACCTTCATTAAGCAGACTCGAGTGGCTGCATGCAGTCAGAACAGCAATGTAGGTAACTGAGGTGGGCTGAAAACCATCACGCTTCATCTGGCAGAATGACTCCAGAGCATCCTTACCCATCCCATTGAATGCAAGACCTGCGATCATGGCACTCCAAGTGTGAACGTCTCTTTCACCCATGCGATGGAACACAGCGGTTGCCTCATCCACCCTCCCACATTTCATGTACATGTCCACAAGTGCAGTTCCAAGGTAGACATCTTCCTCTGCTATCCTCTGTTCGATTGAAGCATGCAAAGCCCTGCCCTGTGGCAGTGCACCTAAGCTCGCACAAGCAGTGAGAAGGCTCACCACGGTAAAATTATCAGCACTCATGCCGTGTTTCCTCATCTGCATGAACAACTGTAATGCATCTCTAAGCCGGCCACTGTGGATGTATCCAGTGATCATCGAGTTGAATGTGATGACATCACGGGCGCCCATTTGATCAAACAGAGACCTTGCAATATCAACATGGCCAAGCTTGCAGTACCCGTCAATGATAGCATTCCATGGCTCAGACTTTTGGCCCCTTCCCACAGCGTCAAAGACCGCCTGTGCTTGGGCAATGTCACCACATTTGGCATACATGTTGATGAGCGCAAGAACAAGATTGTCAGTCATCCGCATCCTCTTCTTCCCAACCAGCAAGTGCAGCAAGCGCCCAAGCTCCAAAGTCTTGAGCTTCGAACATGCCGAGAGAGCGCCAATCACCGCGACTTCATCCGGCTCGACACCATCTGAAAGGATGCAGTTGAAGCAATAAACGGCATCAGCAGGCCGGCCAGCACGCGAGTACCCAGCAATCAAACTAGTCCACGAGACCACGTCCCTCTCCGGTGCCTGCACGAGGAGCCTCCGCGCTTCATCGAGTAGCTCCCACCCGACCAGCCCGCCCGGCGCCGATCACCGTGGCCCACACGACCGCGTCCTTGACAGGCATCTCATCGAACGCCCGGCGGGCGTCGTCCGTGAGCCCCAGCGAGGCGTACATGTGGATGAGGGGGTTCGCCACGATCCGCGCGGCGGAGGGGAGCATGGTCCGGAGGCACGCGGCGTGCAGCATCCGGCAGAGCCCAGCGCCGGCGCCGGCGGCGCAGCACCGGAAGACGAAGTGGAACGTGAAGGAGCTCGTGCGGACGCCCCCGCGGCGCATGCGGAGGAGGAGGAGGAGGACGGGATGGTCTGCGCCGGCGGAAGCCTCGAGGCAGGCACGGAGGGCGGTGTCGTGAAGGAAAGTGGTGGGGTGCGGCAATCGATCGAACAGGCTTAGCACGTAGCGCAGGTGGCGCGGGGCGGAGAGGCAGTTGGTGAGCGAGTTGGCAGATTTAACTTTTTACCATTATAAGAATCGGCATCTCCTGATATCTCACTTTAACGGCTGACAATACGAGTTTGGCACGCAATGGAGATAAGAGATACAGAATTGCCACTTTTGCACTCGTGGCACGACAACGCGTCAGTCCAGATGGGATCCGAGTCAACATGGGGGTGGCAAATGACCGTGGCTGCCCCTGCCCTCTGCTGCTAACCCAGCCAGGCTGCACTCAGTCGCCTCGCCCGGCCCATTCGTTCATTCTTTGTCTCCCCGCTCTCGCCGTAGCCCTCCGCCGCCGCCTTCCTCTCCCAGCTTTCTCGATGGATTGAAAGTACGTGTGGACCGCCATTGTCGCCATCCCGCTCGTTTTATTGCACTGGTTTTGATGGGATTGTAGGTTAGGTTAGGTTAGGTTAGGTTAGGGTCCCTACCAGTGATAGTGAAATTGTCCGCCTTCCTTGCTTCGTAGGCCGTTGCTGTAGTGGCTTCTGTTGCGGTGGAGATTGGAGACGCAATGGATTGGAGTGGTTGCCCTATTTGGTAAGTTAAACTTCAGTGCACTTCGTCCTCGCTTTGATTCCGGATTGGGAAGATGGTGTGTAGTATGATACCGTCTAACAATTTGATTTGTGTTTCTGTTCGTTATTATGTCAGGATTGATCCTGGCAACGTTTTTAGATTAGTTGTTAAGGTTTCTAAGTATGTTGCTGATGGTGAGTACGGGCAAGCAGAAATGTCCCCGTATGAGCATGAACTATGGCTGGATAGGACTGTGCAGTTTTCTCTATCTAAATTTCATGATGAAATGGCCAGTAAGATAATCTGGGGACCTTCACAGACATTGGATGTTTGGGTGGTTGACAGTGACAGTGAATCTGAATGGAAAGTTAGTATGGATGAACATTTTGAGCAGCTAATAAAGGAATAGATGTGATGACAGGGTAGCTGTGCTTTGTAGTGGATGTAGTCAGCAAACATGCTCAAAGTGCCAATGCTAGCTCTGGTGTTAGGTGTGCATCTGGTTTCACTTTTGCACAAGGCAGTGCTGCTCCTGGTAATACACAAGGCAGTGGTGCTCCTGATAATGTAGAAGACAGTGATGTTCCTAATAATGTTGAAGGCAGAACTTAGCTAAATCTGAATATAACCACTACATAGAAATGTCTTATATTTGAGTATTTTACAAGTCATAATGCACGATATTCTAGGATTTAAGTGAGCATCGATTAAAGTTTAAAGTTGTTTATTAACGCCTTAACCAACAAGAAAGTAGTAGTAAATTTGGGTTGCTTCAACTCCAAACTTCATCTTGGATTCCATGTTTGGGACATACAGACATCTTAGACGTTCGATTTTAGACATATGGGGTTGAATCGATTTGCCTACCCGGCACCCTTAGGCCAGGTCTCAAACCAAACACCAAGAAGCAACAAAGTCTCCTAGTTCATCCTGATGGAACAAGGAAAAATTGTGCTCCATGTTTTTAATCGAACTACTCACAGAGAGAGCAGCACGGCTAGCCTTAAATTGCGAGACATGCGTCTTCCCTGCCAACCACCGTGCGCCGTCGGTGCATGCATGTGTGAGAGAGTTCCAGGAATGGTCATGCACGCCCACGACGCAGGGCGTGGCTGCCCATGCGTGCACTGCACCACGACGATGTCGATCAGTCGATCCAGAGCCTTCCTTTGGTTGAGTCGCACGCAGCTCTCTGTATAAGTACGGACCTCGCGCGCACCAAGCCTACTCACTCAGTCACTCGGGCAGTCCATTCCCGTCCCTCTCCGGCCATTCGATCAGAAGCAAGCGAGCGAGTGATCCAGCCGCGGAGACCGAGGCCGGCCATGGGCAAACAGGCGACGGCGACGGTGCTGGCTCTGGTGCTCCTGTGCGTCGTCCTGCTGGCGGCGCCGGCGGCAGACGCGGCGTCGTGCAACCCGTCGGCGCTGAGCGCGTGCGCGGGCGCGCTGTTCGGCGGGGCGGTGACGCCGGGGTGCTGCGCGTCGCTGCGGGCGCAGCAGCCGTGCCTCTGCCAGTACAAGCGCGACCCCGCGTACCGCGGCTACGTCAATGGCCCCGTCGCGCAGAGCGTCACCCGCGCCTGCAGCCTCCCCATGATGAAGTGCTGATGCCTGATCGAGAGCCTGCTCCGTCCGTCGCCGCCGGCGACCGCCCGCCGCGCGCCGGATATTATATACGGCTACGTATACTACTGCGAGTCCACGTCAGATCCATGGACGGACAGACATACGTGCGTCTAAATAAACGCGAGCTCTAACCCGGCTGGTTGTTGCAGCTCGCCATGCTCCGGCAACTCGTAGTCACCTACCTCGGGAGTGAGGCTATGCACGATGCCGGTGGTTTTGGCTGTTTTCATCATGTTTCTGAGTTGTTTTCGTATAAGTAAAATCGCGCTGCCGTGCTGTGTCCAGCGTTTATAAATTTATAAGTTTTATTTATACTAGGCCGGCCTGGGTACTTCTGAACACAGAAGTCCAATTTTTTACAATTTGGCTCTCTTTTTTTTTAAGAAAATTTACGTTTAGCTTCTTGGGAGACTTAAATTCATCTTTTGACCCTGGGGTCGGCACCAGGACTCATGGCGCCGAGCTAAAACGTCTCGGTGTCACAGATCTTGGCTCCGAGGTGCTTGACCGTGCATCCTAGGTGGCGTTCACGTGATCGGTACCTCGACGCCAGAATACATGGCGCCGAGCTCGGCGCCACAAATCTTGGCGCCGACCTCGGCGCCATGTATTCTGGCACCGAGCATGGATTCAAAACCAGCGGCCTTAGCTCTCTCTAGCGCGCTCTGTCTCTGCCTCTCACCGCCGACGTCGTCGTCGTGTCATCGCCGCCATCGCCCGCGCCTCCTGCGCCGGCAGCAGGCCACCGCCCGTCCTCCACCCCGCGTCGGTCGCCTCCCTCGCTCCCCCATCCACTCCCTCAGCCACCGCAGCAGGCCGCCACCGCGCCCCGTCACCGTGCGATTTCCGGCCGCCCTCGTCGCCCCTTCCCTCCTCCTCCTCGGTGTCCGGCGGTGAGGGCGGCCCGCCACCGCTCGCCGGAGCTCCCGCCAGGTGGCTTGCCTCCGGGCCCTGCGCCCCCTGCCCATCCGAGGTAATTTTTTAGTTAAGTTAAATTAGTTAATCTACTTTAGGTAATTTAGTTAGTAATTTTTTTAGAATATTTAGCAAATTTAGTTAGCAAATATAATTACATAGGTAGAAAGTTATATGCTTATTTATTTAGTTATACTATATACTTAGTAATATATGTATGTAGCTTATTTAGTTAGATTAGATTGATAGAGACATAATTAGGGAGTTAGTTACTTATTAATTTAGTTAGCTAGTTAGTAAGTGTAGTTACCAAATCTCTTATATTGTTAGAGAGATAGTTAGGTAGTTAGATACTTATTTGTTTAGATAGATAGTTAGATAATTTAGTTAGTAAATGTAGTTAAATATTATGGTTAGTTATCTTATAATAATATACCCGTAATAACTTGGTTAATGTGCATACCAACTAGATGGACAACATAGTCATCTTGTATCATGGAGGAAGTGTGGAGGAAGATGAGTTTGGTAATGTCAATTTTGTTGGAATGCAAAGGATGCTAGTGATATTCGATGATCGGCCATTGTTTTGTGAGTTGTTTGGTAGGGCTCGTAATGAGCTTAAATGCAATTCAAATGAAGATGCCATCTTAGTTGAGGTGGTACTTCACCATGGTAGGTCAGGGACAATTTTGAGGCGGTTGGTCCCAATTGCATAGAGGCAAAATGGGACAAATATGTCAAAACTGTCATGAAGAATAAGTTTTAATGTTTGGATTTGGTTGTACGGAAGTTGTCTAATGATCTCACCCCTCATGGGTATTCACTCCCTAATGTTCATTCACCCCCTCATGGGTTGTCACCAGCACTAGAGAATCCGGCACCCTCTGAGCCTCTTTTACCCAACCGTGAGGTGGATGTGGAAGATGCGGTTGTGGTGTCTGATGCTCAATCCGCCCCCAATGAGGTTGGTGTATGTCCTGGTGTCCGTGCAGAATGTGGGACTAATGATGTTGTATGTGCCCCTCAGGAGATCCCTTTGACCCAGAATCATCCTAGTAAGTGATTTAGTAACACTTTGACTTTCCTTATTCTTTGTTCATTCAATCCCTTTGTCTCAGTGCTATCCATATTTGTGCTTTAAATGCAGGAGACAATCCTAATAATGATGGTTGTGCTCCTGTTCCTCCATCAACCAACATGGACCCAGGGTTTATGGCCTCTAATAGTGTAGATGTTGATATTGCGGATGATGAGGAGCCTTATGGCACAGCAAAGGTCGTTGATCCTGATGATGACCGCCCAGTTGTAGCTTTGAGCGAACAAGAAATGGAGCTCATCAGACGCTTTGTGTCCTGATCGTGATCCACTGGTTCATGAATTCAACGACCTTAGTCATTCTCAACATGCTTATGAAGAAGGAAGAGATGACGAGCTGCTAGAGGCTCCTGAGGCCGATGACAGTGTGGAAATTCAGAAGGGCATGGTCTTCAAGGACTTGCCCACCTTAAGAAGGTGGCTACAGAAATACTCTGAGGCGTAAGAGACCATTCAAGGTGAGGCATTCCTATGTAGAGCGCCGTTACACGGTGGTGTGCGAGATGGCAGATTGCAATTGGAGGGTCTGTGCTCGCAAACAGAAAGCCACAGAGAAATTCAAGATCACCAAAATTGTAGGTCCACACACTTGTGCCCAGTCAGATCTAAAACAGAAGCATAGACAGTTGACCTCTACCCTCATTGCTAGAAAGTTATACACAACTTTGAAGGGTCAGCCTAACTTAAAGGTCAGGACAATTATGGAGATGACTAAGGAGATATTTAAGTATGACATAAAGTATGGGAAAGCATGGAGGGCAAAGTAACGGGCCTAGAAGATGATATATGGGGACTGGGAGGAGGGGTACAAGCAGTTGCCTGCAATGTTCAATGCAATGAAAGCAGCAAATCTAGACATGCATTACATGTATATCTCAAAGCCGAATGAATGGAAGGACGGGAGGTAGATATTCTTTCGTGCTTTCTGGTGCTTTCTCCAGTGCGTCGAGGCCTTCAGGCACTGTCGTCTAGTGTTATCCATTGATGGTACTTTTCTGCTTGGTAAGTACATGGGCACATTTTTTGTAGCCATTTCGTGTGACGTAGACAACACATTGGTTCCTTTGGCTTTCGCTTTGGTGGAGAGGGAGAACAAAGATAGTTGGGGATAGTTCTTGCGGCTTGTTAGGATCCATGTCGTTGGCTCTCATAGGGGGGTAGGTGTCATATCTGATAGACACCAGGGCATACTCAGTGCCGTACAAGAGCAGATTCCAGGGTATGCACCTTTGCACCACCGTTGGTGCACTCGACACCTTGCCGAGAATTTACTTCGGAAGGATGGTACGAAGGACAACTTTCCTCTATTCGAGGAGGTTGCTCGCATGCTTGAGGTGCCGTTCTTCGAGGAGAAGTTGGAGCAGCTAAAAACGGCAACAAACGCAAAAGGTAGGCAGTGGCTGAGAGGATTGATGAGAGAACCTGAGAAATGGACAAGAGCCTACGACGCTGGTGGATGGAGGTACGAGTTTCAGACTAGCAACATGGCGGAGTCATTTAATAGTGTACTCAAGGGTATACGTGCCATGCCAGTCAATGCCATTGTATCATTCACCTTTTATAGGCTAGTTGCATGGTTCAACGAGAGACACACTCAAGCAATGGCACTACAGAGTCATAATCAGAAATGGGCACCTAAAACTAAGAAGCATCTTGACAAGGCAAAGGAAAGGGTTGCCACAAATGACGTCGATTGCTTTGACCACAACACCGGCAAGTACCAGGTCATAGAAAGGGGTGATATAATGTCCGATGGTGAGGTCTGGCCATCAAGGAGTTATATTATGGTACTTAGTAATTTCGGCTTCCTTGTGCTCCTTTTCTAGAGCCTCGGGATTCTCCTCTGGGCATCAGGATTATAGAGCCTCAGGAGTTATATCATAGAACTAGCAAGTTATGAAGACTACTGAGTGTAACGATGCCATTTTCCCTTTCTCTAGGCATCGGGATTCTCCTCCATCACTGCCTTCGCCCGCTGCGCACGCTCAAGCTTCCTCTCCCTCTCCTCCCTGTGCGAAGCAACACGCCTCCTTTCCTCCTCTTCCTTGTGCTCTTTTTCAAGAGCCTCCTCTCTACGTCTTTTCTCCATCATCTTCTTGTCCTTTGCCTCCCACCGTAACAGTTGCTGCATCTATTCATTGTCTTCCGGCTTGATCTCAGTGTCGATCCACTGCTCAAAATCACAGAGCGGTGGAGGGGTCTGCAACAAATGCAATTGTTACAAAACAAATAAATCAGGCAAGACTTCATTTGACACAAAATAAATATTAAACAACATCAATTTATCGCCATCTTGTTAATACGGCGCTGACGAAGTGTAGGCTCAAACGCAAAATTGGCACACATCCAATACAGGCCTATACATGTCCTCTTCATCGGACTTGGCTACCTTGCAAGGATCGCCGCAAAAAGCATATGGACACAGGAACACTACTAGACAGAGGCAACGGTCAATGGGTCAAATGCATTTCCGATCATCCGGCCATAACTAAAATTGAACCAAAAGCAATGAACATTAAATCCTAAACCTAGGGTTTTTCTATTTATTGCACGTAAATGAAAACATAATATAACACGATGATATGAGATTACCTTGGCTTAGTAGCTTTACCATGCCTAATCCTACCGTTACATAATACAAAAAAATTAAAAAATCACTTCAAACATTAGGTAATAACGTATCTAGGGTTACAAAATAGACGTAATATATACCAAATTAATGCGTAAAAAATGATAAGAGAAGAGAGGATACCTTGTTCGCGAAGATGTATGGATCAAATCAAAGTATCCAATGTCAAATTCATCAATTCAAGAGATTGGACGGGTTAGAGAGAGAAAGAAACCGAAAGGGATGAGGAAGAAATGAAAGCAGCCTCGGCAAGGAAAACTTGGCCGCACGCTTTGAATCCATGCTCGGCGCCAGAATACATGACGGCGCCAAGCTCGGCGCCATGTATTCTGACGCCGAGATACCGGCCACGTGAATGCCACCTAGGACGCTCGGCTGTGCACGGCCAGACACCTCGGAGCCAAAATCTGTGGCGCCGAGACGTTTTAGCTCGACGCCATGAGTCCTGACGCCGACCCCCAGAGTCCAAAGATAAGTTTAAGTCTCCCCCAAACATAAATTTTCTTAAAAAAGGACCAAATTGTAAAAAATTGGGACACAGAAGCCTCACCCTCTAGATGAAACTACAGGATACATGTTGCTTGTGGAAATGGCACTAGCGAACTCACAACTGAATCGACTGACGATCAAACACAAAGTAAAACGACTGAGAGGTGGCATGATCTGATGATATAAGCTACTGGTTATATATGACTGGGTAATCTGGAAACAGCAGCACAGCACCACAAGCAGTATGGATTTAACACTCCCAGAACATCACACATAACGGGCAGTCACGGCATAAATTGCATTGTTTAAACTAACTGGGTACCAAACCCAAAAGCAGCTAACCAAGACATGTAAAATCAGGATGACCACCAGGTACTACTCGGTCTTTAAGAGCCAACCTAGGGGGTGTAAAACTCATGATAACCACCAGAAATACCTAACTACTCAGCCCAAAGGACCTGAACAAGCGATTTGAAACTAAGGATAACCACCGGAAACAGTTAACTAGTCCTGCGAACGGGAATGGAACAGTAGCTTCCACTGCTTTGTCCTCCAAGCCACACTTCTGGATGCAACTAGTATGTACACCATAAACCTATAACTCGGATCAAACAGAGCGCCTTGATATGTAAGATCACTTCGCAACAGAAGTCCCCGCTAACTTCTCATCATCAGGCAGGCCCTGCGACAAATAAGCCGGTCAGGAAAGGTTGTCCAACAGGTGTCATGATTCACGAATGTATCTCCAGCAACAATACATGTATGCAGAAGTACAGTATATTGAGGGAATCGCACATACCAGGTCGTTGTGAAGCAAATTGATCTCTGAGAACTTTGGCAGCACAGATTTCACATCAGAAGTTGCTGACTTCTCATTCTGCAGATCTTGACTCATCTTGCTGCTACTCTCAGACACCTCAGCATTGTGGTAATCAGCACCAGGTACACCCTGGCGATGAATAGGTCAATCAATGAGCAGAACTGTATGTTGCACAAAAAACCTTGTCCAAAGGCTCACAGCTCATCTTCGCAAAAGCTTAACTTACAAAGAACTGGGATGGATGGATAGATAGAGGGGTGCTGGCAAGGTTGGGCGGCAAAAGAGAGTTTAAAATACCTGGCCATTATGAAGGTCATTGGTAGCTTCAGCATCATCATGAAGCATATCTTGCGAGTTCAGCTCATGAAGCATATCAACAGTCAGATTTATGTCAAAATCATTTGCCTTGAGTAACTCATCAATGAAATCTGTGGAGACATTTGGGAACATTGAAAAGACCATGTTGGCTAGAGCAAGTTCATCAATGTCATTTTCCTCATGCTGCGAAGGATCAAAACTGCTACCAGAAGCCTCTCCCTTTGATGATGACCCTGCAGAAATGATAAGACCTGCTGAGCTCTCAGTGTATTCATATGAATAAAGCAAATCTGAGAGTTCAAAACCTACAGAACCACTAGAAAAATATTTAGTCTCACCTCCTTGTTTTTCTGGGGCTTTGTGTGCAAATGAACCCAGCGATACAGGTATGAAAGGGCTGGCGTTTGGATTCAACTGGAACGATCCTTCCATGGTTCTTTGATCAACAAATCTGTAAATGTGCAAAGACAAAATTCAGCGCAAATATATATGTGCAATTTACAACAGCAAACAAGAGAATTCACAGAGTAGCCATGCATAACTTATATCAAGAGACAGTAATATGGTCCAAAGTGCCAATTCAAAGCAATAAAGTTTGAAACTGAGCAGAAGGGATAATATTAAAATTCGAAGTAGATCAACTGTGTTAGTACATATTCCGATCTCATGTGCTATGTGCATCACAAAATTAATCTTCTTGCGTTAGAGTAATCCAAAATACAATACTTTTGGAAGAGTAAATTTCCAAATGTAGGAGAATTTTTAAAACAACAATTAGTCTGCTAAATTTAGAATGTTGCTGACAACAATACTGACTACAGAATGCAAATGACAAAACCAGCAATATGCTCAAGTGACAACTAGCGAATGGATGCAAGTAGTTGCTATCAATCAGAATATTATTGATGGGTGCTTCAGCTATATGGTAAAATATAAAACACTGACTTTGCTTCAATATCATCATACAGGATTACATGATAAACATGTGGATAGATTTTTTCTTCTTCAAACATAGAGAAGGATATTCCAAAGAAGGCAGTGAAATAAAAGCATAACTATTTCAAATGCTCCAATCTGGCGCACTACCATTAATCAGAAACAGTAATATTCAATTACATGCAGATAACATCCTAATTTTCATAAAGAACAATTAAGGAACTGTTATACCCATCATTCCCTTCTAGAGAATTGAAAAGTGATCACAGATGAGGTAATGGAATATTTGACTAGTGGCCCAAGATATCAAATGAGTTCATTAAAAAATAGAATAAAGGAGGACGCAGGCTCCTAGACAGAAACAGTGGTTAGCTTATCGCATTCGAGTTCTAGAACTAAATCCCAGAAGTAATGGACCAATTCTCTAAAATTAGGAATAGTAACTATCCAAAAGATACAGTCACTGGCTTAATTGCTACTAAAGATCTAACAACTTACATCAAATGGGGTGATTTTAAAAAAACAGCAAATATTTGTGTAGTCCTAAAAGATTTATAACCGAAACAACGCTGAATAATTAAATTAATCAGATTCAAGACAAGATGCCATACTAGAGTAGAGCCAAAATGACAACCTACCAATAAATCAAATGGGGTGATTTAATACGATTTAGAAGAACAGAAGCAAGTAATAGTATAATCCCACAAGCTTTCTAACCAAATAACAAAGAATAATCGAAGTAGTTAGATTCAATAAGCCGTACTGGACCAGAACCAAAATCACAACCTAGCAATACATCAATGTGCGGCATCAGGCCCGTAGTAATGCAAATAACAGGCAAAAAAACACTGTAGCCCTTGCTACTACAAATCCTTATCTACTGCATCTAATCACCGCACAAATTCTGACTGCAAATCAGAAGCGCTGTGGCCAAAGCAGCAGCAACACTACTCAGTAAAACCTGTAGAAATCAAGCAGCCTCAGCTGCTGCAGCTGTGGTAGAAGTGCAGCCGAGCAGAGCCTCTAATAGTCTATTTGATCTCCACAAGCTACCAGGTCTTCCATCCCGATCCCGTGTACAAGACAAAGCAGCACCTCAAGACTAATACAGAATCCGGATCAGACCCATGAGTAACAAACGAACATCATCACAGTAAAAAAAAAAAAAAAAAAAAAAAAAAACAGAGAACACGCATCAGCATTCCCGTCTTCCCAGCACGAGCACCCACGCGACCAACCAAACTGGCTCTACAGACCCCTACCCGATCCCAGCCGCAAGGCCCACCAGAACAAGCAGACAAGCAGGGAGAGCAAGCGGCGCTATCCCAACTTCCCAAGTTCGCAACGGACCCCTACCCGATCCACACAGCGAAGCGCACCAGAACACAGCAGGGGGGAGCAAGAGGCCGATCAAAACCCCCCACGACGAGGCAGTGGACCAGATCGGCACCACGATCGCCACAACTCGACACGACTGGCGGCCGAACAGATCGAGCTACGCCTAGACCTAGCCCACACACACCCTAGAACAGATCGAACGGACAGATACATGCAGCCCGGAGCGCAATCAAGTTGGGAAGGTTTACCTCGGGACGATCGGCGGGGGCGATGCGGTGCGGAGGTCGCCGGCGTCGGGCGTCGCGGTCGGTAGGGTGGTGGTGTGAAGTGGGAAGGCTGTGGGGGTGGACTGGGGAAGAAAGCGGAGCCTTTTCCCTGTATATCATTAAAAATGATGGCATTTTTGCCACTGCAAAGTTTGGACTTATCTAGGTGTTATGATACTTTATTTCTTTGCCCCCTAAGTCATTCCGTCCATTTTCGCTGGTAACGATGTGTAACGGCGAGGAGAAAAGACCGAAGTGCCCTCGGTCTAGGGAGGATGAGTGAAATTGCTGTTTGCCCTGTGTGCCACTCCTTAACCAAGCGTTTAAGCGCCAAGACGGCTGACGTGGGCAAGTTTTTTTTACGCCAAAGGCACTGAGCTTGGCGCCAAAGAGACCCCGCTTGGTGCTCTAAATAGGCCCTCAGCCCTCCCTTCCCACTCATTCTTTTCCTTTTTGTCTCTCCTGCTACCTCGCTGCCAGTGCCATGTCTCAAGCGTCAAGCAGCTATGGGAGGAGGCCCAGGCGGGTCATGTGCCCAACTATAGTGTGCTAGCTAATCGATTCATATCGATGACTACGAACAACCATAATCGTGCTTTCCATAAGTGCCCGTACTTTGCAGTTCGTTTTTCTTCCTTGCTCATTCATTCATATGTTGTTCTTTATTCCCTATTTGGTGCTAATCTATTGATGCTGTTGTTTATAGGCCGGAGGATGCCAGTTTTATCAATGGGATGACAAAATGGAGGACACTGTTGTGCACCAACCTAAAGCACCTGCTCCATTACAGGCCATTCCTCTACAGGCAGTGGCAGCACCAGCTCCTATCTCTACAGCAACTCCTCTGGCCATCGTCCAGGAAGATTCCCAGTCGGCTAGAATTGTAGGCAATGCAGTAGTGGAAGATAGGGTTCTTCAGCAGCTTAGGTGGATTGAAAAGCTGGTGTTTGTGTGTATCTTTCTTGCTTTGTATGCTATCATGAAAAAGTAAGGCCCTATCGGCATGTTCATTTGGCGGTGGCTTATCGTAAACAATCGTAAATTTCCAGCCGGAACAGTATTTTTCTCTCACATAAACCAGCCAGCAGTACTTCTTCACGAACCAGCAACGATACGAACCAGCCAACCGAACAGGCCGTATGTATGCAGACTGTGTATGTGTGTGTTTGAATGAAGACTAGTGATGCATGAATGAATGATTTTCATCAGAGTTATGATATAATTTATGATAACATAGTAATTCTGACATCTAAAAAAATAATATCTCACAAAGTTTCATCTATCCAATAGAGTTCCATCTCATAGTCATTCATCTCACATCATAGTTTCATCTTACATCACAGTCATGCCAAAATAAAGTGATAGCAAAGCAGCAGTAGTTTTTGCAGCCAAATCACCAAAATAATAACTAAACACAGGTGGTTTTCGTTTAAACCCTACCTTCTTCTTGCTCCTGGTATTAGAAGCTAGGCTGGCTGGGCTGGCTAGGCAGGCTGGCACAATTGAAAGCTTTTTTGGTGTAAGCTTCTTCTTCAACCATATCTTCTTCCTTGGTGAAGGCTAGGGCAAAACAACCTCCATTGGTTCTGTCTGCACAGTTTCTTCATGAAATGGGGCAAGATACACAGACTGGAGGGGAACAGTGTCATTAGAACCAGTTCCAGACCTGTTATAGTCAAGTACCAGGAAAGGTCAAGCACACAGTTTCATCAAAAAGTGCAAATGCAGAATTGGATCATGCTTACCTACTAGTCTGGGAATTTGTATGACATGTTGATGTACTGGTAGCTGGGTCCTTACTTTTCTTGGTAGCTGATGTACTGGTAGCTAGACCCTTTGATGAAGAAGATGATTTCCTCTTCCTCTTCTGGTGTGTAGCATTGGCCACTGCCTCATTGTGTGGGAAAATCATGCCTGATGCAAGAGTTTTCACAACAAGGCTAGTCTCTGTATTGTAACTTGCTACTTTCTTCTGTCTTTTCTTTGGAAGACCCCTGCAAAAGATAAGTTTACAGTTAGTACATGTATTTAATTTATAGGACAAATGAAAATAAAGTACATGTTTGGTAGGTGGGGATGTTGGGGGGCCAAGGTCAATGTACAACCCTTCCTCATTAACACCCACATGCTCATTGGATGGGTTTGGGTTAGCCAGATATTCAGGTTCAGCATATTCACTCTAGGTGGCACTCTGGGAGGCATTGCTTGCTTCTGCTCTAGTAGGACAACGGACTGAAGGAGTGAATGGGACTTCAACAGAGTTGGTAGGGGGACTAAAATCCCAATCAGGAATCTGAGGCTCACTAGTTGGCCTATTATAGGCAACAGTCAAGAAACAACACTTTGATTCATTACTTTTAGCAAACATTTCACGCATATCTTGGTCACTCCTTACTTCAACGTTGACCTTACTCTGATTGCAGAAATAAAACAATTGAGCTACCTCACCGAAATTGGGTGGATACTTATCAACAACATCACGAACCAGATCTTCGAAGTTAGTAAGCTCAGCATCCACAACTTTGTTCAAAGAAAACCACCGAGCACGTGAATTGGGAGTAACAATCCGCATTTCTAGGTTGAAGCTATTGTCTGCGTCCATCCTATAGATGAACAACAAGGAGCACGCAATTAAGGAGAATGCAAACAACGGGGAACAACACCACAATCAACAAGACAGACCCTAAGCATCCACATTCACAACTACCCGACCTAATCGATCCATACCTAGGAGCATGCAATCTAGGGGAATAACACTCACCCAGCAGCTCACAAGTTCGGTCGCTCGCCCGCACCCTTCTTCACCGCCATACGCGTCCAATCCTCTAGATCCATGGTGAACTCCAAGTAGGACTACCCCATTCGATGCCAGAAGCACGGGAGATTGATCTTCTTCTCAACCCACCGCCGCCGCTAGGGTTCCGCGTCCGCCGCCACCTGCCTCAGCTAGGGTTTAGGGAAGAGAACGAGAGAGAAGCGAGAGTGAGAATACGATGGCGGTCAAGGTTGGTCAACACGACCTCTCCCTCATAGAAGGGTAAGATGGACAAATTTCCTGTTCGGTCCCACCTGTCAGGGCTTTGAAACTGTCAAAACCAAACAGAACGTGGACGGAATGGCTTGGGGGACAAAGAAATAAAGTGTCATGGCACCTAGATAAGTCCGAACTTTGAGTGGCCTGTAGGAAAATGCCATCTTTTTTAATGGTACACAGGAAAAAGGCTCAAGAAAGCAAAAGGTGTGACGGGGAAGGGAAACAACACGGGCTCACAGTAGTGGCGTGAATGTGGAATGGAGAAGGCTTAGGCCCATTCCTCCTAGTAGGATTTCTGGCCTTAGGCCCATGGGACTACTACGTGGTGGAGAACTTTTTTGGGCTAGGCTAGGACGGGCTAGGCCAATTACTCTTGGTATAGGATTTCCGGCCTTGAAATTTGGACTTCAACTAAGATTAGGCCCATCCTAAATTCCTAATATCGTTCTCCTTTTTTGCGAATCCTGCAGGATACAAAGCAATGTCATAAAATGTATCTCCACCGTAAAATCAATGGATAACTGGTATCGAACGGTTGTCGTTGCCTCAGCAAGAGCGCTTCTAGAAAAATTAACGCGTATGTGTTTGACAAATCCAAGGATATAATCCAATATCCGCTTCTATGAGCTTATTGGGATTCTTGGATGGGAAAAGACAATTTTGCCCTCCTTCAATCTTATCTATAAACCATTTGAAACAGTATTTTATATATTTAGCTAGTACAACTGATAGCCCTAAAAATAGTACCAAGCTGTGGCAGAACCGTCCAAAATAACATGCTTTCGGAGGCGTTCGTCTTCCACTAGACACTAAGCACCTCGAAAGTGAGCTACATCGGTTAGTTCCGTCGAGCACACCCTAAGAAAGAACTCAAAACAATCCACGTTTTATATCTAGAATTCAATAATGAGTACGAGCTTACAATACTTAGTTCATTTCATACAACAAGAGTTCTTTAAATTTATTTATTACAATACTAGAGTTCAGAGTGCGATAATTAAACATCGAAATGAAAATAAACATCTAACAGAAATAATACAAGAATCCGTTTGTTCCTACCAGAAGAATCCTCCACACAAGACCTACTCCTTAAGTTACACCTGCAACAGGAGTAAAATAACCCTGAGTACACAATGCACTTATAAGATTTACCCGACTAGTAAGAATAGTTTCTCGACTCTCAAGGATATGATAGGCAATATAAGTTTGCTGTTTTCTTTCTGTTTGCGGAAAGCATTACTAATAGTTCATCCTTACAATTAAGTTTTATTAGCAGTCATGATTACTTCATTAGCTAACCATTCTAGGTAAGCACCTGTTCTATTTTCAAGCAAAGGTTAAGCAATCAGAATCATTTCACCATCTTTTATCTTCCAGTTTTTACTACGGTGCTAGACCATAGCCAAGTCGTACCATCTCACGGAAACAGCGATTCACAAACCAATGTATCCTAGCTAGGTACCCCAAAACACATGTCCCGTTTGTACCCCAGGCACAAACGAGATCAACCCATTTCACTCCTATCATGGGGTCTAGGTCCCTGTCCAAACTTGGACTCTAAGCCCTCACACTTGAGACCCGGTCTCAACATGGTGCTTTGACCTCCACCTTTCCCTGCCTCCAATCAGTCTGTCTGAAAAGAGGCAGAACCCATGATAAGAGCGTAATGAGCCTTCCCACTCCCATAAGCAAGTATGTGCTCAGGATAATCAGTCTGTGACTTGACAACCATCCATAGCAACGGACGGTCCTTAATCGACACGAACAGAAAAATAGTGTAACCAAGCTAAGCCTCGTTGGCCACGGGACATAACCTATTACACACACCAATACTCATACAATATTCCTGTCATGTCTCCATTTTTCTTTTCATCCTTTTATTATGAGAGTAATAAGAATCCCTATTGTGAGCAACGGCAGGTTACTCACGATACTGATGACCTAAGCATAGCATCTACTCGAACCTACACTAGTAAGACTTTAGGATAGGTATATCTATGCATGTAGTTTTTCAAAAAATTCCTATAACATAAATGCATAACACATATATATACGGTGAATTATAAAATAGAGGTTATGCACCGGAGCTTGCCTTGGACAGGCGCGATGTCAGCTGAGTCAGTCAGTGGTGGTTCTAGGGCCTCCTCCTATACGAGAATCTCCTCCTCGTACTCCTTGACAATCTCCTTGAACTCATGATCGCCGGTGGTCATGATCTCCGCCAACTCATTCTCTACATGTATGCGATGATGATGCCACTTAGCATTTAGAAAATAGCAACTCTTAAAATAAGAATATGCATACTAAGTTACTAAGATAGCTATAATGACTAAGATACTATGCTAACTATCATTTTTATCAAGCAAAGTGTTGGGTTCAACTAACAAACCCTTACCTTAGCAATTTAAGGATATATCTTTATTTCTACTAGTGATTTAATATATATTGAAACAAAAAGCATTTAACTACCCTAATGCTTAGTCTATTCGAAAGCTACAAAAATTACAGTGAGCACGTAATAATACAATGAAACTGCTATAAAAAATTTAGGATCAAAACTATCGTCAATTCACCACAAAAATTACTACAATAATTAACTTAATACTATAAAGCACTTTCAAATGATTTAATAGCTCCTAGTGTCAACACATATAAACATGAACTAAATACACCAACAGATAGATCACAATATTAGGAACCTAACAAAATTTGTTTCGTAATTTTTGGACACCTACACGAATTTATATTAATTACCAAAGATCAGCTAAGAATTAAATTAGAAAACCATCCACAAATTCCTAGAAAAAGAAAAACCAATCTCTCGTGCAGCCCACGCGACGCGGTGCGCGCGTAGCGGCCCGCTTCCACAGCCCACGTGTGGCCGGCCCATGGTGAGGAAGCCCGCATGCTGGCGTTTTTGCAAAAGAGTCCCTAATTTTCTTTCAAATCACACCTAAGCCCCAATACTATTTTCCCCTCTCTCAAATCTTCTCACTTAACCCCCTAACTTTCCTAGAATTCTCCCGCGCACACCCCTATTGACTCAGCGCACGGTGGCGTGGTGGCAGTGACACAGTGTGGTCACGCCGGCCACCTAGGACCTGCACTGGCCCACCTAATGGGCCGGTCACCATCTTTGACCCGAGCGGCTATGCTAAGCATCGGTGCAGGTGACATGACTTGCTGGGGAAGGCTGCAGCGGTGCACGGCCATCCGCGGCGGCGGTGCCACTATTTCGGTGAGCTAGGGCAGCTATAGACTTGATTGGTTAGCGCGTAAGCATCAGGAGACTACCATGGATCAGGCCGAAGCCACTATTGGAATAGAGGATGACGGTGGAGGGCTGGCCACGTGCGACCGAGCCATGCGATGGTGCACCGCGGTGGCATGGTCGCATCAGCGATGATGGTGAGGTGGTTGAGGTTCGGCTAAGGCGCACAGGACAAAGAGGGGTTCAAGGCGAGTCTAGCGGTGCAGCCAATTTGGCTCGAGGTGGTCAGATGGGAACTGCCCTCGATGATGGGCGGACTCGGCCTTATCGACATGGTGGTGGGAAAAAGCTCCAAAATTGAAGCTCGGCCAGGCACCATTCAAGGTGAGGTGGGAACGGTTGGCTAGGTGGCTTGATGGCAGAGCCAAAGACGTGACGAATCAGGCGATGGTGACTTCTCCCTGCTTGTTTTAATGACGTGGCTCAGTCCACCATGGTAGTAGAGAAGAGAGAGGGGAGGGGGTAGGTCAGAGCTTAGCTCGTCCTCTCCTTGGCGGGCATGACTGGCCACTAGCGAGTTGGCACACGTGCAAGCGCTATAGGTCATCACGACCAGAGGGAACGTGCATATGCCCACGACCGAGCATGACATGTGTGGCCATAGTGCCATAAATGGCCAGACGACGGCGCCGACAGCAGGGACAAGGCCATGTGCGCGGTGAGGTGAGCAGTAGTGGCAGCGGCTGCACCACAGCACGAGGCAGGGAGGGCAGCAGCACAACAGTAGTGCACCAATGGGTGGGGTAGCAGATCGGCAGAGCCATATTGACCTTTGGCTAAATTTTTCAGAATTAATTCACCAACATAGCATTGCCATACTGTTATTGGACTTAAGAATTTTTCTAGGTCTTGAGCTGAATTTGATTTAAGTTCCATTTTTAGGCTATTAGAAATGTTAGCTAGCAATGCTATTTTCCACAGCAAGTATTTCATTGTCATCTACAAAGTTTGTACTTCAAACTTTATTGAAGCATCACACACATGTTCTATAGTATTTTGTTCCATAAAAATTGGTTTAAAACCCTACTTGATAATTGCCTGAGTTATGAAATAGCTTCTCGTTTAGCATTTTTATTGATCATTTTAGGTTGCAATACTTCATCTATTCATTCCATCGCATGCATTATCACATAAACATGATGCTCATGACATGGTTTAGTAATTTGTTTAGGGCGTAACACCGAGGGTGTTACAGTTCTACCCCCCTTAAACAAAATCTTGTCCCAAGATTTCATGTGTGTGCCTAATGTGGGAAAGAGATAAGAAATAAATTTCAATTTACATAATTACATTGATGAACTAGAAAGGAGATGGGGATAATGCTCCAGAATATAACTCTCCTGTTCCCAAGTTGCTTCGTCCTCTGAATGATTTTGCCATTGGACTTTATAGAATGTTACCACTTTGTTCGTAATGACTCTCTCTTTTTCATCTAAGATTTTGATAGGGTGCTCAATATAAGGAAGATCAGGTTAGAGAGAGAGAGAGAGTCCTTCAATTTCCACCACTTTGTCAGGAACCCTCAGACACTTCTTTAACATGGAAACATGGAATACATTATGGGCTGCTGACAAAATATTCAGGAGTTGGAGATGGTAAGCAATAGAACCACACCGCTCCAAAATTTTATAAGGTCCAACATAACGAGGAGCTAACTTCCCACGGACTCTAAACCGATGCACACCTCTCATCAAGGATACCTTTAGGTACATATGGTCACCAACTTCAAACTATAAGGGCCATCTCCTCTTATCCGCATAAGCTTTCTGCCGGTTCTGAGTCGCTTTCAAATGACTCTGAATAAGACTGACTTGCTCTCTTGCTTCCTTTATGAAATTAGGTCCAAAGTAATCACGGTCACCCACTTCAACCCAGTTAAGAGGTGTCCTACATTTCTTGCCATACAAAGAATTGAAAGGTGACATTCGAATGCTCTCTTGATAGCTATTGTTATAGAAAAAGTCAGCTAGAGTCAAGCATTCGTCCCATTTTTCTAGATAAGAAATGGCACAAGCTCTCAATATGTCTTCAAGTACTTGATTGACCATTTCTGTCTGACCGTCAATTTGTGGGTGATAAACTAAACTTCTAAGGAGATGAGTACCAAGACATATCTAGAGTTGTTCCTAGAAATGAGAGACAAAGACTGACCCTCTATCGGAAATGATGGTAAGAGGAACTCCATGTAGGGTCACAACCCGATCAAAATACAACTTGGCATACTTCTTGACTGAATACCTTGTATCCACCAAGAGAAAATGAGCGGACTTGGTGAGGCGATCCACAATGACACAAATAGAGTCATACCTCTTTGCCATGCGGGGAAAACACACAACAAAGTCCATGGAAATATCCTCTTATTTCCAAACAAGGATAGGCAAGGGCTGTAGAAATTCAGGTGTACACATATGGTCCGCCTTAACCCTTCCACAAATGTCACATTCTGAGATGTATTTGGTAATATTCTGTTTCATATTTGGCCACCAATACAAGTGACGTAAATCATGATACATCTTGTTACTTCCTAGATGAATGGATAATTTGGAGTTGTGAGCTTCATCCAAATTTTTTCTCCTAAGCTCATCACTTGAGGGAACCACCAACCGGTTCTTGAACTTCACCATACCTTGATCATCAATACTCAAATGAGGACCACATCCTTCGGCAATTAACTTCTTGATATGAGGAATTTCTAAAGCATCTTGCCTTTGCTCTATAATAATTTGTTCAAGTAAATTCGAGACTAGAGCAATATGGGCTAACACTTCAGAATGGGTGAGGGCACAAAGATTCTTCATCAACTTGATGTGACTTCCGACTTAAGGCATCAGCTACCATATTAGCTTTTCTAGGGTGATAATGAACTTCTAAGTTATAATCTTTGATTAACTCAAGCCACCCTCGTTGTCTCATAGTTCAACTCGGATTGAGTGAAAATATATTTGAGACTCTTGTGATCCGTGTAGATATGCACTTTATTTCCCAACAGGTAATGTCTCTCAAATTTTAGAGCGTGCACAACTACAGCTAGCTCTAAATCATGGGTGGCATAATTCAACTCATGCTTTTTCAGCTGGCGTGAAGCATAAGCTATCACACAGCCCATCTTGCATAAGCACACATCCCAGTCCAGTCCTAGAGGCATCACAATACACATCAAATGGCCTATCAATATCTAGGTTGGGCAAGAACAGGGGTAGAGGTAAGAAACTTCTTCAGTGCTTAGAAAGCTTCTTCACAACCTTGACTCCATACAAACTTGGCATCCTTCTAGAGCAACTTGGTCATTGGTTGAGCTATTTTGGAGAACTCAGGGATGAAGCACCGATAATAACCAACAAGACCAAGGAACTGACGAATATGATGCACTGACTTTGGATATTTCCAATTTAACACATCCTGCACCTTGCCAGGATCCACAAAGATGCCGTTAGGTGTCAGGACATGTCCCAAGAACTATACTCGATCCAACCAAAACTCGCACTTACTGAATTTTGCATACAACTTGTGTTCCTACAATCGAGTCAGTACTATACGAAGATGTTGTTCATGCTCTTCATTGTTCTTAGAATATATCAATATGTCATCAATGAACACCACTACAAACTTATCTAACTTTAGTATGAAGACTGAATTCATAAGATACATGAAGAATGAAGTAGCATTGGTGAGACCAAAAGACATGACTAGGTACTCATAAAACCCATACCTTGTAGAAAAAGTTGTCTTTAGTATATCTTGTGGCCAAATCTTAATTTGGTGATACCCAGAATGGAGATCAATCTTTGAAAACACTTTGGCACCAGCCAACTGATCGAACAAAGTATCAATATAAGGTAAAGGATATTTGTTCTTAATGGTTACCGCATTGAGAGGGCGATAATCAACACACATTCGAAGAGTGTCGTCATTCTTATTCATAAAAATAGCTGGACAACCCTATAGTGAAGAACTTGGATGGATGAATCCCTTCCCCAACAATTCTTCTAATTGTTTCTCCATCTTAGCCAATTCCTTTAGAGCCATGCGGTAAGGACACCGTGAAATAGAAGCAGTTCTAGATTCTAACTCAATGAAAAACTCCACATCCCGGTCCGGTGGTAACCCCAGTAGGTCTTCGGGAAAGACATCCAGAAACTCATAGACCACAGGAATAAAAGCAAAGTTAGGAGAAGCTTCAACATGAGCAACAACTAGCAAGGTGGAGACTGAAGGCCTAAGGAGAGACATTCTATCCTCAGAAGAAGGAAGCTTCAACTCAATAATTCTTTGCCTAAGGTTCAAGACTACCACATAGTTTCTCAACCAGTTTATTCCTAGAATTACATCCATGCCTTGCCTAGGTAGCACCATGAACTAGAGATGATAAGAGTGAGTTGCTAGCACTAGTCCCACTGTGTCCATCTAAGTTTTAATGCACAATTGCGCACCTGAGGTTCTGATTCTATAGGCAATAGGAATAGCCATAGTAGATATATTATGCCTTTGTGCAAACCCCATACTTATGAATAAATGTGATGCACCAGAATTGAATAATACATATGCTAGGTGGGAATCAATGGTGAGCATACCAACCATCATAGGCTCTCCCTACGAGATCTTCTCAGCCTTAGTGAAGTTAACCTATCCCGAGCGGCTCATGGGCACCTTCTTCCTGGTGATAGTCCTCTTGACCAAGCGAGAGTTGGTTGAAGGTTGAGAAGACTGAGTAAGCTGGTTCTGGGGGCACTCATGAGCATAGTGGCCTTCCTTGCCACACTTGAAACAAGCACCCAGCTTATTCCCCTGTCCATGACGATGTAGAACCTGCTGGCCTTGAGGCTGCTGTACCTGCTGAGTAGGTGCATGGTACTAAGTGGGAGGTGTCTGGTGAGTCTACTAAGTCTGGTGAGATGATTGTCCACCTAGAGAGAGATAGGACACCCTCCTCACAACATGTACCTCCTAAGACTGTGGGTGACTAGAGGACCCAGTGATCACCCTCTTGCGCTTCCACTCAGCCAGAGAGTCATGGTGAAGTCTCACCATAGCAATGGCAGCATTCATCAAAGCACCAAAGGTCTGATAACCCCCTATATACAGCTTCTCTTGCAAGATGCAAGAGAGACCGCGATTGAAACGGTCCATCTTCTTCTCATCAGTATCCACATGAGTCCTAGCATACTATGCAAGATGGTTGAATTTGTTCACATACTCCATAACAGTCATGTTTCTTTACTTCAGCTCCAGAAACTCGGACAACTTTCTGTTTAGCAAACTAACAGGAATATAGTATTGACGGAAAGCAATGGTAAACTCCCGCCAAGTCACATGGTGGTCCATAGGCTGCATGGCATTGAAAGTGTCCCACCAAGCACTGGTAGATCCTAGAAGCTATTGTGCGGCAAAGCGCACCTTCTACTCATCAGTCACATTGAGCAGCTAAAACTTATGCTCTAAAATATGAAGCCAATGCTTCATGTCAAAAGGCTCCACAGTTGATGTGAACATGGGTGGTGTGTCCCCAAGAAGTCCTAATAAGAACAGAGCCTCTTGGGACCATGGGAACCACCTCCGTTCCCACCATTGCCACTAGGACCTCCACGAGTGAAGTCACCAATGGCCTATGCCAGCATCTCCAAGGCATGGGCTGACTCGCGACAAGCAGCCAATATCTCAGCCATCATCTTGGCATGGGTCATTGGAGGCGGCGGTGGTGCTAGAGGAGGACCAAGGAGTGGGGCCTCGTGGCTCTCCCCGTTAGCATTGCCATGATCATCGCCATGACTATTTTCACCCTGGTCTTCACCAAGACCATAGCCCATCCTAGCACTGGTGCTCCCGCGACCAGACCTCATATTCATCTATAAACAGATAGGAACCCACCATTAGGGACTAGGCCTCCATACTTAAAAACAAACAGCTAGAGAGATGATAAGGCCCAATAAATAGTTACAAGCGAGAACTTTTCCTTAAGAGTTAAAGCATTTATATTTATTTATTATCCTATCAATTTACTACCCAAAATTATACGTGTAGGGGAGTTTAGTTTAAGCAAGATTCTCTTTTCATGATGCATGGATCGACCTATTCGTTCGCTCAAGCCGGAATATAGCGACATTCACATATAATTTTTGGCACAACGCACACCCACTTTCTGTATGCTAAATGATTTTTACGTAGTGTAAGTTAGTGTACCTACAGAAGATTGATTAGATAAAACCAATGCCACTATCCTAGATATACCATATTGTTAGGGCTTATACTTACGTAAATTTATCGCATCTTATTTTTCACAAATCTTTTGTTGGTCAAATTTTAGGTTTTTGAAAAGAGTTTTTAAACTCGTAGACTCATTATTGGATCTGATAACACCTGTGGTAGAACCGTCCAAAATAACACGCTTTCGAAGGCGCTCGTCTTTCACTAAACACTAAGCACCTTGAAAGTGAGCTACATCGGTCAGTTCTGTCGAGCACACCCTAAGAGAGAACTCAAAACAATCCACATTTTACATCTAGAATCCAATAATGAGTACGAGCTTACAATACTTAGTTCATTTCATACAACAAGAGTTCTTAGAAATTATTTATTACAATACTAGAGTTTAGAGTACGATAATTAAACAACAGAATAAAAATAAACATCTAGTGAAAACGATACAAGGATCCGTCTGTGCCCACTAGAAGAATCCTCCACATAAGAGCTACTCCTCAAGCTGCACCTACAACAGGGGTAAAATATCCCTAAGTACACAATGTACTCGCAAGACTTACCCAACTAGTGAGAATAGTTTTCTCACTCTCAAGGATATGATAGGTAATATGGGTTTGTTGTTTTCTTTTTATTTGCGAAAAGCATTACTAATAGTTCATCCTTACAGTCAAGTTTTATTAGCAGTCATGATTACTTCATTAGCTAACCATTCTAGATAAGTACCTGTTCTACTTTTAAGCAAGGGTTAATCAATCAGAACTATTTCACCATCTTTCATCTTCTAGTTCTTAATATGGTGCTAGACCATAGCCAAGTCGTACCGTCTCATGAAAATGACGATTCATGAACCAATGTATCATAGCTGGATACCCCGAAACACATGCCTCGTTTGTACCCTAGGCACAAACGAGACCAACCCATTCCACTCCTGTCACGTGGTCTAGGTCTCCGTCCAAACTTAGACTCTAAGCCCCCACACTTGAGACTCGATCTCAATATGGTGCTTAGACCTCCACCTTTCCCTGCCTTCAATTAGTCGGTCCAAAAAGAGCTAGAACCCACGACAAGAACGTAACAAGCCTTCCCGGTCCCATAAGCAAGTATGTGCTCAGGATAATAAGTCTGTGACCTAAATACCATCCACAGCAATGGACGGTCCTTAATCGACACAAATAGGAAAAATAGTGTAACCAAGCTAAGCCCCATTGGCCATGGGACCCAACCTGTTACACACACCAATACCCATACCATATCCCTACCATGTCTCCATTTTTTCTTTCATCCTTTTATTATGAGAGTAATAATAACCCCATATTGTGAGCAACGACAGGTTACTCACGCTACTGATGACCTAAGCACAGCATCTACTCGAACATGTACTAGTAAAACTCTTAGGACAGGTATATCTATGTAAGTAGTTTTCATAAAATTCATGTAACGTAAATGCACAACGCATATATATACGGTGAATTATAAAATAGAGGTTATACACCGAGGCTTGCCTTGTGTAGGTGCGGTTTCAGCTGAGTTAGTTAGTGGCGGCTCCGGAGCCTCCTCCTACACGAGAATCGCCTCCTCGTACTCCTTGACAATCTCCTCAAACTCGTGATCGCTTGTGGTCACGATCTCTGCCAACTTGTTCTCTACATGCATGCGATGATGATGCCACTTAGCATTTAGGCAACAACAACTCTTAAAATAAGAATACGCATACTAAGCTACTAAGATAGCTCTAATGACTAAGATACTAAGCTAACTATCATTTTCATCAAGCAAAGTGTTGAGTTCAAGTAACAAACCCTTAGCTTGGTAATTTAAGGATATATCTTTATTTCTACTAGGGATTTAATGTATATTGAAACAAAGAACATTTAACTACCCTAATGCTTAGTCTATTCTAAACCTACAAAAATTACAATGAGCACATAATAATACAATGAAACTGCTACAAAAATTTCTAGATTAAAACTATCATCAATCCACCACAAAAATTCCTACAATAATTAATTTAATATTATGAAGCACTTTCAAATGATTTAATAGCTCCTAGTGTCAACATATATAAATATTAACTTAATACACCAACAGATAGATCATAATTTTAGAAACCTAACAAAATTTGTTTCGCAATTTTTGAACACCTACACAAATTTATATTAATTACTAGAGATCAGCTTAGAATTAAATTAGAAAACCATTCATAAATTCCTAGATAAAGAAAAACCAATCTCCTGCGAGGACCAAACGTGCAGCCCACGTGACGTGGCGTACGCGCGCAGCGGCCCGCTTCCATGGCCCACGTGAGGCCACCCCACGGCGGGAAACCCGCGCGTTGGCATTTTTGCAAAAGAGTCCCTGATTTTATTTTGAATCTCACCTAAGCCCCAATACTATTTCCCCCTCTCAAATCTTCTCACTTAACGCCTGACTTTCCTAGAATTCCCCCATGTGTACCCCCGGTGACTCAGCGCACGGCGGCGCAGCGACGGTGACACAGCGCAGCCGCGCCGACCACCTAGGACCTACACCAGCCCACCTAACAGGGCGATCACCATCTTCGACCCAAGCGGCTACGCTAAGCGATGGTGATGCCACTATTTCGGTGAGCTAGGGCAGCTACAGACCTAATTGGTGAGCACGCAAGCATCAGGAGGCTACCATGGACTAAAGCGACGGTTGGAGCGGAGGACGATGGTGGAGGGCTGGCCACGTGCGGCCGAGTCATGCGGTGGCGCATCGCGGCAGCACGGTCGCATCAGCGACGACGGTGAGGCGGTAGAGGTTTGGCTAAGGCGTGCCGGGTGAAGAGGGGTTCGAGGTGAGTCTAGCGGGGCAGCAAATTTATCTCAAGGTGGTCAGATGGGAGCTTCCCTCAGTGATGGGCGGACTCGGTCTTATTGGCACGGTGACGGGGAAAAGCTCCAAAATTAAAGCTCGGTCGGCACCATTCAAGGCGGGGTGGGAACGGGCGGATAGGCGGTTTGATGCAGAGCTAGAGACACGACGAATCGGGCGATGGTGACTTCTCCCTGCTTGTTTTAATAGCGCGGCTCAGTCCACCATGCAGCAGAGAAGAGAGGGGAGGGATAGGCCAGAGCTAGCTCGTCCTCGCCTTGGCGGGGCACGACTGGCCACTAGCGAGTCAGCACACGTGCAAGCACTACGGGCCATCATGTCCAGAGGGAACGTGCGCGCGCCCACAACCGGGCACGACATGTGCGACAGCAGTGCCATAAATGGCGAGGTGACGACGCCGGCAGCAGGGACAAGGCCACGTGTGCGGTGAGGCGAGCAGTAGCGGCAGCGGCTGCGCCATAGCGCGAGGTAGGGAGGGCAGCAGCACAGGAGCAGTGCGGCAGCGGCGGGGCAGCAGATCGGTAGAGCGGCAGTGTCGGCCATCGGTGCGCAGTGGCCAGGCGGCTGGCGCAGCAGGCGCGGCGGCTAGCCGCAGCCAGACCGTAGCCAAGCCACGGCTGAGCCATGTCGGCCTCAACTGGACAACGCGGGCGAGGACGGCGCGACGACACAGAGTAGCCCGCGCGTGGTGACCACGCGCACAGGCCAGGCAGCCCGAGACCATGTTCATGCACGTATTTTAAAGCATCTCTCAACACTAATCCAACTCGGTTGCGGCTAAACCACCTTGACCATGCTGAAGGAGGTACATCTGGCTACCATAAGGAGAAAAAACATTGCACTGATCTTTGGCTAAATTTTCTAGAATTAATTCACCAACATAGCATTGCCATACTGTTATTGGACTTAAGAATTTTTCTAGGTCTTGAGCTGAATTTGATTTCAAGTTCTATTTTTAGGCTATTAGAAATATTAGCTAGCAATGTTATTTTTCCACAACAAGTATTTTATTATCATCTACAAAGTTTGTACTTCAAACTTTATTTAAGTATCACACACATGTTCTGTAGTATTTTGTTCCATAAAAATTGGTTTAAAACCCTACTTGATAATTGCCTGAGTTATGGAATAGCTTCTCGTTTAGCGTTTTTATTGAACAATTTAGGTTGCAATACTTTATCTATTCATTCCATCACATGCATTATCACGTAAACATGATCCTCATGATATGATTTAGTAATTTATTTAGGACATAATACCGAGGGTTACACAAGCCGACACACTCTAGTCTCTTGGGTGGTCGAGTCACACCTAAGCTCCATCGCTCACCCTTCTCGTCTCCCACCCGAGCGCTGCAACCACGGCCTCCCGTCTCCCAACTCAAGTGGTGTCGCCCACCCCTCGTGTCTATGGTCTACCACTTGAGCCGGTCCCCCATACTTTGTGAGAAAATTGCATTTGCTGTGCTTCTTCTGGCGCTAGCCTGCCCACTCGAGTCCATCGCTTCTCCCATCTTTGGTACGTCTTCGACGAGCGACCCCTTATGGCTTCACCCTGGCTTCAATGTAGGTGAATAAATGTAGATGCAGGTGAACCGTGAGCACGGCGTGGATTCGTTCTTGGTGGTCATCCCATAGTCCCGCTACCTCCTCCAATTCTTTTTTTTTTCTTTGGTCACCCACTCCCTCCTTGAGTTGAGCACATGCTCTGGCTACATCGGGGGCGGAGACCTCGTAAAGCATGGATTCTCTATGCAGGGCCAAGGCCTCCTCCCCCACGAGGTTAAATGGAACGGGGATGAGGAGGCGTTTCCCGACAAAGAATTTCTGGTTGACATCCCTAATCCAATGACAGGACAGGACGATGTGTATTCTGTTCTAGCAATTTGTCTATGTAATGGTTCCCTTGAACCATGTGCTCACCCTAGCCAGTAATACACGCTATGGATGAGTCTCCACTAGCTTAGAGGAACTGAAGTCAATGACAGCTAGGTCTAATAGAGCAATATAATTAAATATATTGAGAGCCAACACCTACCACCATGTTGATTCCACATTCTACACCATGTGTTGTATTAAAATATCAAAGCAACTTCCAGGCTAAATCTATAAAGGTTCGTGTCAAATAGTATTATGTAAGTTATTGTATGATGAAGAAAGTGAATTCTCCAAGAGAATTACTTTCAGCCACGTAATAATTTCCCTTTCTCCCATTGAATCAAAATAGAAAAAGATCTACATGCCCTTAATCATTGATTCGCCTCTTTCACACTGGCACGTACTTACGGCACACGAAGGATTCAATTGAGATTGGAGCCCGCCACTTCATCTCTCGCTCCTCGTTCCACATCACGTCCGGTTCAATTTCCTCAGAACGCAAAAGTACGTGTGCCGAACGAGCAAGAAAAAGCATCTTTCTTCCGTCTAAAATGCAAAAGTCCAGGTCAAACGTGCTCGATGAAAACCAACGGATGTTTTCAGAATCAAATCAAAATTGAAATCAAGTCCAAACAAAATAAACCCCACCACGCAAGGAACACATAGCATGGATCCGACATGCATGAAAAAAGAAAATCAGCTACGTCTTGTATATTTCAACGGAGTACATAGAAAAAATATACTATATACAGCGACGGAGCCAGCGGTGGGGCTGGGCCCCCCTACTGATCCTGGGCATGTGGAGCCCCCTAAGCCTTCCCTTAAAATTTTATGCATATATGTATTAGGTAGGAGGGGTTAAGGTTAAGAAAAGATAAAAAAGCCTCTATTCTTTTGTTCAGTCCCCTCCTAAATTTTTTCCCGGCTTCGTCCCTATATATATGTTGAATGACAACCAACTTATGTAACAACTACGATGCGCTCATTTGTATATCTTCATCGTAAAACAATAGACATCTTCATCTCACATTCATTTGTCTTTGTGTCAAAAGGTGTTTCTGGCGGGGTTCTAAATTTTCGGAAAAAAAATTCTATGCATACAGTATGTACTAAGCTTCCATGCATACACTTTCCTATCGACTGCCACGTATCCACCCAAGGAGAATCGACGGCTGTCCTCATCATCGCCCACTCGGCTCCGTGCTTCGGCCCACTTGGCTCCCACGCGGTCAGCCGCTGAACACCTCCCATCGGATGCACACAGCACCCACGTAGCACGGTTCAGATGTACGGTATGCACGACTACATGGTGCATATTGATTTTTTTTCCAAATTTCATAGGAACATTTTTTATCCAAATTCTCTATAGAAATAATATTTCTCTACCAGAATCAATTCATAGAACAATTTGGTAAAAATCAAAAATCAGTTTCAAATGATTCTTCCTAAAACGTTTCTCTCCGTGTCATGTAGCAGTGATTCCACATAGAACCTAAAACGTGTTTCTCGCAGCCAAACATCACCCGAGCCAAACATCACCATAAATGAGACGATCCATGTACCGCTGCCATGTGCCAATAATATGACCTGCATGTCTATGGGAAAAAAATTGAACAACATTTCGTCGTCGACAAAGCGTACGAGCGAGCCACAGAAAGCACATATTCACGTTCCATACAGCAGATCATCTCGATCACTGCTTTGAAACAAGCGACCAAATAAATTAAGCTGAAACGACGACGCCATAGACCCGAGATAGTAGTAGTAGTACGCAAGGCTGCACCGCTGCATGCGGTCGGCGCAGCAACATTTCATTTTACATTATTTAGAAGCTATGGACACTGACGGTCCTTTCAGACATCACACGCTTGTCAACCACAGCAGCAGCAGTCTAGCTCGATCGATCTACTACTTGTTGCCTCCTCCCTGGTTGAGGCCCTGGAAGTAGCCCTGCGGGTTGGACTCGAAGCCGGAGCGGGAGATGTACGCGCCGTCGCCGCCGGGCGCCTTCATCATGCCGTCGCCGCCTGATCCACCGCCGGCCGACTTCCCATCACCACCATGACCGGCGTACCCACCGCCGCCGCCGGCGCTCTTGCCACCACCACCTCCTCCGCCGGAGTAAGAGCCGCCTCCCTTTCCTCCGCCACCGCTGCCGCCGCTCTTGCTACCACCGCCACCTCCGCCTCCACCCTTACCGCCGCCTCCCTTTCCTCCGCCACCGCTGCCGCCGCTCTTGCTACCACCGCCACCTCCGCCTCCACCCTTGCTGCCGCCTCCGCCTCCGCCCTTGCCACCACCTCCGCCGCCGCCTCCCTTGCCGCCCATCTTCTCTCTCTGGCGCGATCTGCTAGTGTAGCTAGCCTGCTGATCGATCAGTCTTCTTGGTAGAAGATATTCTTCGTGTGGTATCTCCCGTAGATCGAGTTGAGGCCTTTTTATAGCGGAGGATGGCGTTCGAGTGTTCAATGCAGCTAAGCTAGCAGCCTAGCTAGCACACGAAGCTGGAACGGTCGAGTGGCATGCAATGCAATGCATGGCGACCTCTCGTATCGGGTCTGCATGCATTCCCCTGTGTGTCTGTGTCCCCTCGTTTTCTCAAGATGATAAGAGAGTAACGGCGGCTAAATTCATTCATTATTCATTCCCAAGAGTTTTAACTCGACTAGTAGCAATATAATCTGTGACCGTGAGTGCGTGTGTCTATCCGTGCAATTTTAACTCCGACTTTGACTGATCTGTTCATTTGTAGTCCAAAGTTTTGTTCCTTTTAAAAAAAAATATAAGTAATGGGCCTTGCAACATGGTTTTCAGCCCAGCACGCACCTGCTAGCTTGGCGGCCCGTTTTTCTATTCACAGCCCAGTTAATCTCTTCCCCACCGACGGCCCAACTCGAGATTCGTTCGTCGGTGCACCGAACCTCTGTTTGGCAAGCGCACGAGCTTCTTGCATCGTGCATCACATGATTTTGTTCTCTTTGTTGGCAACCACCACAATCACAGGGGCGCTTGCTTGTGCTTGTATAGTACAGGAGTTCCTCTTTTTGTGTGTGTAAAGTATAGTACAGGAGTTCCGTTCATACAAAAAAAAAAACGTCGTTGCTTTGAGCAACAACGACAGCTAATTCATCGATCGATTGTGAAATTTTACATGTCGCCGTGTGAGAAAAAAAAAAGAAAAAAGAAAGTAGGAAAACATGGTGAGAATTGGATCACTGTTTGTATCATGTTTCTGTAGTCACATGTCATCTACCTCAATCGCATATTGGAGTGGAGATTGTACATTGGTCATCGGAGGAGTGAGAGGGAGAGCCGGGCGGCGGCCAGCCGGCGGTGGCGAGGCAATCAATGTCAGTTACCGTCACCGGAGCAGCTGGATGGCCTTGAGGAGGACGGGCCTGAACCGTCGGACGCCGAGCCTGACATCCTGTTTCCCGAGGTAGACGTCCTTGACGAGCGACCAGCTCTGCTCGTGGATGGGCATGGGGTCCAGCAGCACGGGGTGCGCCCTCGGGTACACCTCCGACAGCGTGCTCTCCTCCGCCGTGATGTTGTACTGGAGGTACCGCATGTTCATGTCTCGCGGCGGCACCCCGTACTCGTTCATGGCCAGGCCCTCCATCCGCCCCAGCGGCACCACCTGCACCACCACCGCGTTCATCGGCAGGAACACCAGGTTGGTCAGCCCGGACCCGTGCACCGCCACCATCGCGTCGAACGAGTTCACCAGCTTCGACGCGTCCGCCATGCGCGAGTGCCCTTCGTCCCCGACCCCGCCGGCGGCCTTGTTCTTGGCCGACGCCGACATCAGGTCCGACGCCGTCACGTCGAACCCGACCTCCTCCGCCAGCGCCACGATCTCCGGGAGGTTGACGAACCGCCGCCGCGACCGGCGGGTGACGACGAGCAGCCGGGGCCTCCTCCGCGCGGCCCCGGCCGCCTCCTCCTCCTCCAGCCGGATGGCGTGCTCTCGCGGCAGCGCGTACCGCCACATGAGGAAGCGCTTGAAGTCGACCATGGACAGGTTCCGCGGCGCGCGGCGCGGGTCAATGCTCAGGTCCTTGTGGCTATGCAGCCCCAGCGTGGCTCTGCGGAAGCACCGCACCTCCTCCCCGTCGCCGCCCCCGTCGCCGCCGCCCAGGTCCACGGCCTCGTAGTTGGTGAGCCCGTCCACGATCTCCCGGTACTTGTGGAACCACCACGCCTGCTTCTGCGCCACCAACAGCTGCACCTCGCCGCCCAGGTGGCGCGCCGTCACGAACAGCGGGATGATGTTGTCGTTGAAGTCGTGGTAGTAGTTGCCGCAGTAGCCGCCGTTGGAGTACACCACGGCCGGGACGTCGTGACGCACCGTGCAGGGCGGCGCGTCGCCGGGGGCCACCACGCGCACCGTCAGCGTCGCGATGCTCCGCATCACGCGGGCCTCGCCCTTGCGCGTGTACGGCTGGATCGTCCAGCTCGTCGCGTTCATCCCGGGCGCCAGACCCGTCACGTTCGCCGCCAGCAGACCATCGGCACCGGCGGGGGCGACCACGAACACCTCCGACGTGCTGCCGCGGATGCGGATGGCGCCCTCCAGCTCGCACACGTCCGACCTCGGGTCCGCGAAGTCGCACCGCACCCGGGGCTCCGGGATGGTCTCCTCCTCCACCAGCCTGAAGCCTCTCCTGCCGTCTAGCAGCAGCGACGGGAACCCAGGCTTGCCTGGAAAACACCAAAATCGCCATGGAATCAGTGAATGCGACGAATGCTTACTTTGCTGGGATTGAGAAAACGCAATGCGTGATATGATCGATCAAATGAAATGGCCCAAATAAACAGCGATACCTTTGGTGACCATGACCATGTAGCGATCGATGGCGGGGGAGTAGATGACGAGGAACTGGATGGCGCCGATGAGGAGGAGAAGCGGGAGGTTGCAGAAGGCAGCGGCCCTGCCCTTCTTGCTCCCGCTCCTCGGCAGCGGCGCCGGCGGCTTCATCTCAGAATCTTCTTCTTCTTCTTCAGCTGCTGCTGCTGCTCCACCACCACCACCGGCAGCTTTACAACCATAAAAACCGCAGAGCCGCTACGCTGTGCTTGACCCTGACGACGCCGGCGGCACTCATGAACGACGGAGCGCTTTTGAAGCAGGGGGAAGGCCGGCCAGCCGGAGAAGTACGGAGCGATTAATTATGAGTAGACGAGCAGGGCGGAATTAAACAAATGCATTGTTAATCGCCGGGAACAGCGAGGCAGGGCGGTAGTGGCCGTGGAGAAGACTCCACGATTTGAAAGGCAGGCAGGCAGGCAGGAAGAGTTTTATAAAGAAAAATTATTCGAAACAAATCCGCTCGCTCTCTCTCGTCGGTTGAAAGAAACCAACCAGACCAGCTGGGATGCGCGAGTTCATGGAAACCACGTTTCGTCGCCGCTTTCCCTTCCCTTTTCTTTTCTTTGGTTTCATTCTTTTAACTTTTCTTTCTGCCTTGATTGATGATCAGGATGATCACGGGAACGAGCTGATACTGACTGAAGTCGCATCGTCTTTTCCGGCTCCTCGTCGTCGCCTTCCTTGTCTCCGGAATCGACCTCGCGAGAAGCCGCTGGAACGAGCCGGCGAACCTGTCGAGGATCTCCATCTCATCGCCGCCAGTGAATCCGTGATTGCGTTGCATTCGAATGCGGCCGGCAAATCTGCCACATTTGCAGGTAGGATCGTGAGGTCAAACGCGCGCCATGTGGGACGACGATCGCATGGCATCTTGGAAACCGTGTGAATTCAGAATTCAGAGAGGCCAGGCAGATCGGAGTTTGCAAACCACGACAGCAGGTGATGATGCCACTGATACCGTGATACGTGCTCTCCGTTCCTTTGTCCCTCTCAGATCTATCGGTTTGGCATTTCCTGGCTGCTCCGGTCTCCGGCCTCCGGCACGAGTAATTGTCCGGTAACCATGGCCACATGGGGGCAAAAGGAAAGGGAAGGAATCACATGACCAAAGGCAGGCAGCAAGCACCAGAATGGCAGCACCAGAATCACATGGGCATGTTCGGCTGGTATTAAAGCCGGTTGATAAGTCGACTGAAGCTGTTTTGTCTGTAGATTCTAGCTGATAAGCCGGTTGATTAACCACACTGCAGGCTTGTGCTTATGCTACTTCCTCTGTGGTACATCCCAAAAAGAATAAAGATCTAGCTCGCCGAGGATTTAAATGATTTCAAATTTAATTTAATCTAGAGATAATATTAATATTTGTATTTTCAAATAGTTTTATTATGAAAAGCTATTTCATAATTAATCTACTATAAATATTAATAGTCTTTTTAATATATTTGATCAAACTAGGGAAGCTTAGACTTCCTTTCTTTTGGGACTGACAGAGTAGGTCTTGTCTTTGCCAATTTTCTTCTCTCCCCTCTTCTCCCAAATAGGACTGCACTTTATGCCAAAGTGTTAAAGTGGCAGCTTATCATTCAGAAGTGAGCACCTGTCAATTACAACTAGTATTAGTTAGGCCTATTAGTTAAGGTAACGTATCAGGTGTAAACCAGCTAACCTGTGCAAACTTAGAAACTACCAATCAGGACCACTGGATGTTGATCCAATGGATGAGGTGAGAGGTGAAATTTTTTTATGCTTAAGCCCCCCACCCGCCGGCCTTTTTTTTGCGCTTAAGCCCTCTCATCCTATCCATTGGATCAGCATCTAGTGTTCCTGATTGGTAATTTCAAAGTTTGCACAGGTTGGTTGGTTTGCACCTGATATGTTGCCATTAGTTAAGTAGCGAGTAAGTGTGATTTGCGTCATCATAGTGGTTGTACATGGCTTCTTCACTCATCCCTTTCGCCGCATACATATATTGTTAAGTAATCTACTGCTCCTCTTATGTGAATGCACGGTAGGAGAGCCATTCGGCGCCTGCCCTGCAGCTGCTATAATGCAACAGCAGGGAGCTCTTTTCGGCGCCGCCTGCCCCTGTCGTGCATTCACACAAGGGAAGCAACATATTACTTAACAATTCTTTCCATAATCCTGCTGTTAACCCTTGAACCCCCTCCATGCTGATCATCTTCTTTAGCTCCATGAGCCGAAGACGGCCAAGCGGCTTGGTGAGGACGTCCGCGAGTTACCAACCAGTTTCGATGAACTCGATGACGATCTACCCTCCATCGATACAGTCCCTGAGGAAGTGGAACTTGACGTCGATGTGGTTGCTCCGGTCGTGGAGAACCAGATTCTTCGCGAGGGCGATGGCGGGCTGGTTGTCCATCATCAGTGCTGGTGGGTGAGCTTCCACACCGGTCAGCTCGCCCAGTAGCCGGCGCAGCCACATAGCTTGGCACGCCATTGTGGCCGTCGCCACGTACTCTGCCTCACACGTAGACAGCGCCACCACCTTCTGTTTCAGCAACAACCATGCGATTGGGGCCGACCCGAGGAAAACGAGCACGCCAGAGGTGCTCCGTCGTCCGTCGATGTCCCTCGTCATGTCTACATCGTTGAACACAGTGAGATGCAGCCTACACCCGTTAGTCTTGGGGAAGACGATCCCCTAATCCACCGTCCCCTAGACGTAGCGCAGCAGCCGCTTCACCGCAGCCTAGTGATCCTCTCGGGGATCCTCCATGAAGTGGCTGACGTAGCCCACGACGAACGCAATGTCTGACCTCGTGTGGACTAGATAGCGTAGACCGCCAACGACGCTCCGGTAGAGTGTTGTATCTACCTTCGCCGCAGTATTGGTCTTCGTCAGCTTCAGTCGCTCCTCCATCGGAGTCACGCACGGCTTGCACTCAGCCATGCCGCTCCGCTCCAACAGCTTCGAGGCGTACGCGCTCTGACCGAGCGTGAGCGCCTCCTTCCCCTGTCTCATCTTGATGTGGAGGTAGTAGGAGAGCGTGCCGAGATCGCTCATTCAAAAAACGAGCTGCCATCTCGCACTTGAAGCTGTCAATGTCCTCTGCACGCGCGCCGGTGACGATCAAGTCGACCACATACACGCCGATGACGAGCTCCTCCTTCCCCCGTCGCCGCGTGTAGAGCGTGTGCTCGGTTGCACACCTCATGAACCCAAGCTCGCCTAGCGTGGCGTCAAGCTGGGCATTCAATGCTTGTGGGGCCTGCCGCAGCCCATAGAGCACCTTGCGCAGTCGGAGCACCCTGTGCTCCGCTCCTTTGACGACGAAACCCGGAGGTTGTCTGCCCAAGACCATCTCCGTCAGCTCGCCATTGAGGAAGGCCGATTTTACGTCCAGGTGATGGACGTGCCAGTCCTTTGCTGCTGCCAAAGCCAGAAGTAGTCGGACAGACTCCATGCGTGCTACCGGCGCAAAGACTTCCTCGAAGTCGATGCCCTCGCGCTGGACAAAGCCTCGGGCGACGAGGCGCGCCTTGTGCTTGACAATGGCGCCGTGCTCGTCCCGCTTGACCTTGTACACCCACTTCAGGCTGATCGGATGGCATCTTGGAGGTGGATCGACGAGCTTCCAAGTCTCGTTTTTCTCGATCGCCTTCATCTCCTCTAGCATCGGCCGTCGCCAATTTGCACCGCGCTCGGCCAGCGCGAATGTGGGTGGTTCCTCTGCACTGATGAGAAGTAGCCCTAGGTCATTGAGCATCTGACCCGCCAGGCCTGAGGGCCCTGTGCCACTGATGATGTCGTCCAGCCTGTGGAACCGCACATCCTCACCGTCGTGGAAGGCATCCACGAACTCAGTGATGTTGCTTGGAGGTGAGGCAAACTCGATCGACGTCGATGGAGTTCCATGTTTCGCCGGAGTGGTCTACACGGCACCTGGTGTGCTCGGCACTCCGGATGCAGTGCTTGGCACTACTACTGGACCGCTCGTCACCACTCCTGGAGTGTTCGGCACCACTACAGGAGTGCTCAGCCCTAGTTTTGGAGTGGTCGGCATCACTTCAAGACTTCTCGGCTCTGCTACGGGTGTGTTCGGCACCCAGTCCTGGAGTGGTTAACACCACTGCAGGACCTCTCGGCATCACTCCTGGAGTGCTCGGTACCCCTCTCGGAGTGCTCGGCACCATCCCTAGGAGTGCTCGACTCTATTGCTGGAAGTGGTCAGCACCGTCCTCTCTAGCATCTCCACCACCGTAGATGATCAAGTGCTCGACGACTGAAGGTGCTGGTGAAGCTGTCAAGCTTCCCCCGTGCCCGGACTATTCTAGTACCAGGTCGCCTTCTCGTCGAACACGACGTCACGCGGAGGCTCCCTGCTGTTGCATTGTAGCAGATGCAGGGGCAAGGCGCCGAATAGCTCTCCTACCGCACCATAGCCACAGCAGGGGCATACGTCAAAGTCAGCCCTGCTGTCACATCTAGTCACTGTAGCAGCATGGCAGCCTGACATGTCTGTGTACTAGGATAGATGGGTAGAGTTGTATATATAGTTTACCACTGCAACTAAGTAAAGAGAGCGAGTTCAGTTTTTGCCATCTCCTCCGTAGAGCTGCAGCCAACGCTGGTGCTTGTGCTATGTGTGTGCTTTGTTCTTCCTTCCTTCTTCTACCTCTAGCCATAGTGTGTGATCGACAACGATAATGTGTGGTCAGCCAGCCGTAGTGAGTGGTCGACTCACCCGTGCCGAAGATATAGGGGCTAACATATATTACGACTCGAAACCGTCTCCTTTTGCTGCCTGTCCGGCCATGACAGCACAACAATTCTAAACAACAGTGAGGTAGCTCGAGAGCTTACAAAACCGATGAAACTGCATGCAAAGCTTGCGAAAGCCGAAAAGCACAGTCGAACCGACAGGCTATGACGTGCACAAGAACACAAACGGGATTAGGAATTTAGGATTAAGAGATGATAAAGCTCTAAGCTCTTGGATGAACATGGAGACACATCCAGCTACCGGCCTGCACGGCTGCACGTGTAGTACCTGCTGGTTGGCTCTAGAGAGTAGAGCCCCTCAGCAATCGGCAATGCAGTGGAGCTTTATTTTAAAACATAAACTAAAACAGGTGTGCTAGGAGTAGTCTTTTATTTCTGTCAAATTTGTAGTATCATATCGTAATCGTATGGTTGACTTGACGATTAGAATATGAAGTTTGACTAGCATCTGGGTTGTCAGAGTAGTAGCTGAAGCATTGTATATATCACCATTGGCCAAGTGGCCACGACTCTGAATTTGCGTCGATCGATGCAGCATTCTGACCTTCTGCAAACGATGCAAGTAGGGATCGGATCAGGAGAGGAGTGCTGGCCATGTCTGCAAGTAGGACCGTTTGTTTTCTACTCTGATCTGGATAGAAGTGCAATGATCTGAGCCATCAGAAGAAGCACTCTTTCAGTTCGTTTAAAAAAAGCACTCTTTCAGTTGCAGCAAACAATTTGGGAAGAAGGTGCTCCCGATCAACTGAACATACGACTGTATCTAACTTTACCAACGTTAGGTCTATCCTTGCAGATTAGACCACGTATCTACTTGCGGCCATGGAGAGGTAAATCTTTCAGCCCCAAATCATCTATTAGCCGCCCAAATCTTCCCATCATAGCTCTGTTCAGATCGCCATTATTTCTGAACATACAGTTTGGATTTTATTTTAGTCTCCAACTCATGCATATATCTGAACTAAATTGACATCCTGCATTGTCATTCTGTAATTCTGCACATGGAATAAAAAAAGAAAATGACACTGACCATGCATATAGTTCTGCATTGTCATTTTTTAGTACTGCATAGTCCAGGATGTTTTATTAGTGTCAGGCTTTTTTTGGAAGGTCAAGTGTCAGGCTTATCACTCGCATGGATGCACCGGGGGATCCTCTAACCATTGTTTGGTTTGCCTTCGAGAACCAAGTCTGTTGCTTTAGATGATACACTGTGAATACATCTATATCTAGTAAACAAAATTGAATACATCTAGCAAGCAAAATTGAACTTATGTTTTACCATAACCAAGTATGTAGCTTTAGACGATACACCGTGTATTTTGTAACTCTATATTTTGTAGGTTATTACCTGCAATGACCCCGTTCGGATTACCTTATAATCCGCACTATTTAGCTTGTTTTTTCAGCTGGAACAGTGTTTTTCTCTCACAACAATTCAGCAAGAACAGTGTTTTTCAACCAATTCAACCAAATTTCAGTAAGCCGAACGGGGCCAATGTGTCAAAGACTCAAGACCTTGCAAAACTGAAACTGAAGCATTTATTGGCCGAGGAGTATGAAGTGGCACACTACCGTTTGCTGATAACAGTTACTTGAACCATTGATGATGAACTATTTACAAACATTATTTGTGTTCTTGTACTCGAGCAGGAGAACTATCTGAGCATGTGAACCTTTTCTTTTGGCTCCTATTCAAAGAAACAATGTCAAACAGAATAATCTGACATGCAAAACTTTTTCTCTGGCTCCTAACGAGATTGGATATGAAATTTGTTCAGCTTTGAGGAGTTCCATTGTGCCAATTTCATGTTCTGATTTGAAGTTTCAGTGCTCCACGGGATGATTGTGCTTACTGGCTCAGTGCGACTATGTCTAGTAGTCACTGTAGCCTTCATGGACCATTTCGGAGAGCAGTGTAAGGCGCTGCATATTCAACAACGTTGTTATGTTCATTCTCTGACATTCCAGATAACAATAGCACTTGTTCTTTTCCTGTTACCCAAACAGCTAATTATTCCAAATGAGAAAAGATACAACCGAGTCCTTTGTGCAAACGAATTTGCACATGTAAACCAATTACATGTCAATAAAAAAAATCATTTTGCCAAAAAAAATTCCACAATGTACAAACCGAATTTCATTACTGAAAAACAACAAAAATTACAATAGTTTCAGGTACTTATCAAGTTTGAAAACAAAACCCATCCCTTGCATTCACACTGAGCGCACAGGGATTAGGAAGGTGACCAAAAAATGATACCACAAAACCTCCCTCCGTGCGAACAAACAAGATCTAGGTTTAAGAATCTGAGCTACAACTACGCCAACTTCGACTTATTGTAGCCATAACTGGCTGAATTGGCATGTAGGCTAGTGACGATTGGCCTTCATAGCTCAAACATTCTGCCAAACATGCCCATACTTCTTTCTTAAGAAGTCATCACAAACACGAAGCAAGACGCTGACGCTGACGCTGACGCTGACGACGAATAAGATAAGTTTCACTTTCACGTCCCTCGTTAGTTCTTGTAGTAGCTTGACACTCCGATCCTTGTGTGGGGTTGTGTGTGGCGTGTGTTGTAGGGCTCTAGCCCCTTTCTTTCTTCTTAATATAATGAAGCGCAACTCTCCTACGTTTTCGAGAAAAAAAAAGATCCTTCCAGAACTCAACATTGTATGCTAGCAATAGGTCTTTTTTAACAGTACCAGACCTATCAACAGAAGACAATACTCAGTCAAACGTCACTAATCTGATGCAACAATTTATGCATCAAGAGGAGGAACAAAATATATATTGATTTTTTACTAAGACCATACCCAATTGGTTCCTCCGTTGAGCCAGTAGTAAAAGTGCCAGCATTACCAGTAGTTCCGCGAGCAAAATGATTTGCAACACGTAGCCGATTCGCATGAACACGATGCAAACTAATGATGTTCACAGTATCGCTTTGGCGTGGACCAAATGAGTCAAGAAGGAAGTTAGACGCCAGTGTGAGATTCTTGAACACATCCTGTTTGCAATTGGTTACAAGAAGCGTGTCAGTATCAAATAAAAATGGATAATAATACAAGAAATTGAGCTAGTATATACTCCCTCTGTCCCGGTTCATTCAAAAAATATAATTCTAGCTATGTAACTGGATAACATTTGTCCATATACATAGCTAGAAATGCATTTATTTTGGTATAGAGGGAGTGTTAGCTTTATTATTGTTAAGACAGAGACAGGAACAGGCGCATACCACAGCGGAGACGACAGATTGATAACTTCCTCTGTAGAGCATAACACCGAAGGCAGACAGCCGAATCAGACGGCCTGATAAAAAGAGTGGTGTTGCATATCTTTCAACACCATGACTTAACATCTCACACAACAGCTTAGCCTCTGCCGTGATGGCCTGATAAAAAGTACATTCGAACCATCATTGGCATGCAGTTGTGTACACACACAAAAAAGGGTTAACATCAAACAAACAATTATTATCAGGATTAGATTAGATAGTCCATACACATACAGTTTGGTAAGACATGAGTTGTACTAGTTTGTAACATACCAGCAAGGCTGCAGCTGCAGCAGGATATTCACCGTCTGATTCTATCAGAACCCTTGCGCAGTTCTTTATTTCTTGGTTCAGCCATCAGTCTAGACAAGGGAGAACATTAGCGCCTGATAAGCTCCCTCTCAGTCCGGATACACTAGGTAAACACAACAATAGCATAGGCTGAGTTTGTCAACCGGAAAGAAAGCGGATAATCGAAAAAGGAAAAAACTGGAGGGAAGAAAGCCTTACCAGGTGGGCTGTAGCATACAGGTCGTTATATCTGCCTGCAGGAACCGTTGTCAGCATTGAACTCAATCTTTATATATTAACCCCATGATGTACGAAAAAGATGTTGAAAACCAAATCGACAACGTAATGCGATCGAGCATCCATGCATACGTGACCATGAAAAACAAATTGATATGCCTAATGTAGACAGCTAACTCTTGAGAAGAAAATAAGAGTGCACATAGAGGGAAGGACCTTCAATGATCCAAGCTGCAGTGAGCTGTGAGCCCATGAGCACAACGATCTTGCAATTGTGGCGGTGGCCGAGCACAGCCACAGCATAGAGGTCTGCATTACGGTGTCAAGCGAGTGAGCTACCTACGTATTTAAAAAAAAGAACGGAGAAGGGATTGGCACATTTTAGCAGGAAACTGGAATACTTGATCATTACATGTCAACTCATCACGCGGAATTTATTATTACTGCAACGCAACATCATCAGATCGTTTCACATTGTCGCCATAGTTACGTTTGCTCTTGGTGACAAATTGTGAGAGATTTGGTACAAAGTATTTGAGAGGAATCAAGCATCATTTGAGGCTTGGTACAACATATTAATTGGAGAGATTAACCTTGAAGCTTGTGCCAACAAATTTCAGATGTTGTCTCTATAGTGTCATAGTGTAACTTATGAATGCACATAAGGCTCCTCATCCCAATACTAGTTACATGTGGCTCTTTATTTTTTTATTGGTAAGGGAATTCAGAAATTCAACAATCTGCACCAAACACCCTCTCACTACTAAATTGTTCAATGTTGATCATCTGCCTAGGCTATGATTGAATAAACTAACACCCCTCTCACTCTAATAATTTTTTCGGTGTTGATCATCTGCCTTGACACGATCTAATCATGGCTGGTGTGAACGCCTAAATGAAAGCCATGCATGCAACCCTTTGGAAAGAGCGAAACCGAAGGATATTTGAGAACGTCCTTTCCACGACCCTCCAAATTGCGGGAAAGATGAAAGAGATAGTAGATCCCCATAAAAGGGCACACTATTTTCAAACTCATTAGTGGCTAGAATTTTCGGTCTTTGCTCATGTTAGGCCTTGTGCAGTGACTAACAGTTTCTATGGTTGATTTGGGTGTGCCCTAGGCCCTTTGCTCCTCTTGTAAATATAAACTATTTCCTTCTTAATTGAATGGCAGAGCTCCTGCCGCTTGCGTTAAAAAAAACCATGCATGCAGTGAAGGAAGGACTAGTACATTATATGTACAAAGGTGCCGACCGGGTTGGCTTCATATGCTGGGTGTTTGCTGGTGCTGCACTACATTTCATCATGTTGTTCTCTAAGCTTAAATAGCAGCGCAAAAAGATGGATGGATGTCGACAATTCGGCATGCTTGTGTAGTTGTGTCTGGCAGAGCAGTAAAAGAGATGAAAACCACTAGTACCACACTGAGGAGATACGGCCATCGTCGTCTCGTATTAGCTGCCGAATTTTCAGAGCTCACATGCAACTTGTGCTAACAACTGACAATCCCATACCAATTTACAAGGGCCTTAAAACTGAAGTTATCAGAACCCCCACAAACAAAATTAGCAGAAAAATACAGTCTTACTAAAGGCATGGCGTGTTTACCCCTCTCATACGTTTGGGTATGAGCACTAAATCTTGCTGCTAAATCAGATTTTTAATACATTAAATGAAACTGAGGACGAAACTTATTCCTTCAAATCAGAGAGTGGTCAAGAATGGCAGCGAGCGAGCGAGCCTAGCAAGCGAAAGAAAAAACAAAGGAAGCGGTGACGCTTACAATGGCGGGCGTAGTTGGTGCTCCGACTGATTCAGCTGCTCCATGGGCTAGAGCCATGCGTGGCCGTGGGGGTGGGGCCTAGGTCCTGCAGTGCAGTGGCTTGCTCTCCATTGCCACTCCGCAACGATCGCCGGCCTGCTGTTGCAGATGTATGTAGATGAGGGTCCCGATGGGACGCATTAGCAGTAGAGCTAGGACTTGGGCCAGGCTAGGCTGACATAACACAGCCCATTCGTGCTTCGGGCCATGTCAGGCCCAGCATCTTAGGCACGCTCGGCATGTTGGGCCGTGTCGGATGGCATGGGGAGATTTTTCTTAGGCCCAAGCATGGCCCACGGCCTGGTGTTGACGGTAGTTAACATTCATCACAAAACGTCAATATACTTTGCATAAATGACTAAAATGGATCACCAACAGAGACTTAGGGGTTTTAATTGATAATTTCCATGAGTTTTGGTGAATCTATGTTTTCAACAGGATTTAATCAGAAAATAGCCAAGGAGGACCTATTCGTCAAATGAAATCATGGAATTCCGCAGCGGTACCAACATGGGAAGACTTTAGAAGACTCTAGGAGGTACTCCACCAAAGCAGGTCTCAAGCCACTGATAGGTGGGGCCGACCGGCCCCACTATCAGGTTGGCTAGCCTATGGGCCCCACCTAGCGGTCTCTCTTCGCTATGTCGGTTCTCTACCACCTTAGGGTTTGCATCTACGCCGTCATTTTAAGTCGGTTTGATCCGAGGGTCCAGGATGGTTGAAGGTCCCTATATATAGCTGCATGTACCCTCTTCCTCTAGGGCATGAGGCATTTGATCCTGAGGGCCTAAAGGCCAGAAACCCTAATCCACATTTCCACCAGGATCAGAGCTAGCAATCAAGAGAAGATTAATCCTGAATAGGATCTAGTCTTGTATTAGAAATAGAGAGATAGAGTAAGAGGGAAGAGTTTGGAGAAAGTGTCGGCCTGTCGGTGCTCTCTCTATAGCTTGTACCCTGGTAGAATCAAGTTCGTCTTGAGCTTGCTTATGAGATTCTCTAGTAATCGACTTCTAATTCAAGTAAGCATCTTGTTCAAATTATTCTTCAGGTTTGCGACTCTCTTTGACTACTTTAATCCTTATAACTCTTGGGTTAAAGTAGTATTCATAGTGTAAGCGTGATGCTTAGACTCGGTTACTCATGGATGTATTCTATATTCTAGATCGGTGGTAGCTCGCGAGGGTGACTCTTATAGCCTTGTTGAATCCTTTATAGTCCACCTCCCGTTTGTAGGCCTAGCAGGACCCTGTTACTATAGGAAACATATTATATCTGTGTTTTCTTTAGTAATATCCCCAGAATTGAACAATAGAAGACAAAGCTTACCAAAGTTAGAACTAGAAGACCTTTATACTCCTGTTATCTAGCCTTGATTGTGAAGTTGGGTTAAATTAGATTTAGTTATTCTCACACATGTTTCTTTGAGATCGATATAAAACCGGGTTACTCCCGGTGAAGTGCTATATCGCTATAATATACGTGCGCTTGTAGATTATTCTGTGTGCGTTAATATATACCAACAAGCATTTCTGGTGCCGTTGTCGGGGAAATGGTTGCTGAGTTAACTTCAAACCTAGCTTAACCTTGTATCATTATTCTTTTATATTTTATTCTTTTCTTTTTATTATGGATTTAGAATCCACTTCTATCTACCAATACACTACCAATACACTACTACGAGCGCACGTTTAGAGCCACTAGAATCTTCAAAGCCTATCCTAACATCTAGCTATGAGTTGCGCTCGTGTTTAATCAACATGGTCTGGGATCAATCCTTTTCGGGCGAAGATGATGAAAATCCTTATTCCACCTAAATGAGTTTGAGCAAACCTATGCATGTCTACGCATAGCAGGCATGTCAGACAAAACCTTACAATGGAAGCTTTTTCCTTTCTCTTTGACGGGAAAAGCCAAACGTTGGTACAAGCTCACCATAGGGAGTAGACAAGGAGATTGGGAAGCCTTGTGTTCTAGCTTTTGCTTACATTTCTTTCCCATCTCTAGAGTAGTCAACCTTCGTTCAGAGGTTCTAACTTTTAAACAAGAAGAAAAAGAATCTTTAGGCATAGCATGCGATCACTTTAATGCTCTCATTAATACTGGCCCCGACCTTGCCATTCAAGACCCCATTCTTCTTCAACATTTTTATATGGGTCTTGATAGGAAAACCTCAAAGCATATTGATATGGCTTTAGGAGGATCGTTCTTGCATGTCTCCTCTAAATCGAGGAGAAACATTCTTACTAAAATCCTAGAGAATACCCCTGAAGAATTAGAAAAGAAGCCACTAGAGGAGGAACCCTAGATAGCTAAACCAAAACTTTTGCCTAACCCATCATCAACTTTAGCTATCCCAAATCTCGAACCATCAGAAAAAGAGGAAATTCCAATTTCAGATTTTATGCTTGAATTTGAAGATGAACTTTTTGATGAATACAGAGATACCTCGAATTATCATACCATGAGAAGACCCCATAAGCCTAGGAAATCATCATCCAATGAAGAAATTCTTGACCCTTCAGAGGGAGCTTTCCTTAAAAAGACTACAAAAGAGCTAGTGTCTATTATAAGCAATGAATGGTTAGAAGCATCAGAGCTTTCCTCTGATTGATTCATCTAGATTCACCTTCTATTTCCATTCGTTGCTAAATTAATAAAGCTCCTTTCGATGCTCTTTATAACCCAGTTGTGGGTGTTAATATCATGTCTGCATCTTTTGCTCATGATTTATTGAAACACATGCCTTTAGCCCCAACATAAAGTTGTTGAAAAGCCTTTCAGGACACATTCTCCCAAGTTTGGGAATTCTTTATGTCCTCCCTATCTAGGTACAAGGAACCATGGTTCATTTGAGCTTTTACATCTATGATATCATAGAGTTTGACCTATTGTTAGGACAACCAATTGAAAGACTTATTCAAGAAAGACAAACAGGGAAGTTGAAAATAAGTCTCGGGAAAAACTTCAAACTTTCTATACCCATTACTCATTCTCTAAATGCTGAGACTGAGCCAATTTCTGAGCAAGATCCAATGGAAGAGGTTAAGGTTGCCTCTCTTGAAGACTTGATCGAACCCAATCTTAAAGATGATGCCCAATTCTTCATCGAAGAAGAAGACAAAAATACTACAGAACCTGAACCCTTAGATGAATTGCTAGAACCACCTAAGCCCACCATTGAACTTAAACCCCTACCTTCTGGTCTTAGATATGCTTTTCTCAATAATGATTAGGATTCTCATGTGATCATAAGTGATAAACTTTCTCAGGAAGAATCCCTCCGCTTGCTAACTGTCTTAGAAAAGCATCGCTCTGCTTTTAGTTACTCGCTCCAAGACCTCAAGGGAATTAGCCCTGCTCTTTGCACCCATCGCATCCCTACAGATCCTGATTCTATACCTTCTAGGAAGCCACTGCGTAGGCTTAACAATATGATGAGAGAGGTTGTTAAGAAAGAGGTTTTGAAACTCTTGCACACCGGGATCATCTACCCATCCTGTATAGTGAGTGGGTAAGCCCAATTCAGGTTGTGCCTAAAAAGGGAGGCATGACTGTTGTTAAAAATGAAAAGAATGAATTAATCCCGCAAAGAATCATCACTGGATGGTGGATGTATATTAACAACCAAAAACTTAACAAGGCAACAAGGAAAGATCATTTTCCGTTGCCCTTTATTGATGAAATGTTGGAGCGATTGGCAAATCACTCTTTCTTTTATTTTTTAATGGGTATTCAGGTTATCACCAAATACCGATCCATCCTGATGACCAAAGCAAAACTACCTTTACATGTCCATATGGAACTTATGCTTATCGTAGAATGTCTTTTGGACTATGTAATGCTCCAGCTTTTTTTCAAAGATGCGTGATGTCTATATTTTCTGATATGATTGAAGAAATCATGGAAGTTTTCATGGATGATTTTTCTGTTTATAGAAAAACTTTCGATGATTATCTTGAAAATTTAGACAAGGTTTTGCAAAGATGTGAAGAAAAGCACTTAGTCCTTAATTAGGAAAAATGTCATTTCATGGTTAGAGATGGCATAGTGCTAGGACACTTGGTGTTTGAACGAAGGATAGAGGTAGATAAGGCTAAAATTAAAGTAATTGAGCAATTACCTCCTCCTATAAATATCAGAGGGATCCATAGGTTTCTTTGTCATGCGGGATTTTATCGCCGCTTTATAAAAGATTTTTCACATATTGCTAGACCACTAACAAATCTTTTGGCTAAGGATGTTCTCTTTGAATTTGATGATGCATGTTTAAAATCATTTGATATTCTAAAGAAAGCGCTCATCTCTGCACAAATCATTCAACCCCCTGATTGGTTGCTACCTTTTGAAATTATGTGTGATGTAAGTGATTATGCTGTGGGGGCAGTTTTTGGACAAATAAAAGATAAGAAGCATCATGCAATTGCTTATGCTAGCAAAACTCTGACAGGGCCTCAACTTAATTATGCAACAACTGAAAAAGAACTCCTGGCTGTTGTTTTTGCTATTGATAAGTTTAGATCTTACTTAGTAGGAGCTAAGGTGATTGTTTACACTGATCATGCTGCTTTAAAATATATGCTCACTAAGAAAGATGCTAAACCACTACTTATAAGATGGATTTTGCTACTCCAAGAATTTGATTTAGAAATAAAAGATAAAAAGGGAGTAGAAAATTCTATTGCACTTGTCCAGAGTGCAGTTTGAAAATCTACAGGAATTGCCCATCAACGATTCGCTATGGGATGGAATACTCTTCAAGATCATAAAATCTGACCCCTAGTACGCGAATATTGTTAATTTTATGGTTGTAGGATATGTACCACTAGGGGAGAATAAAAGGAAGCTCATCTACAAAAGTCGTCTCCACATATGGGATGAGTCGTACCTCTTCAGAGTTTGTTCTGATGGCCTACTCAGGAGGTGTGTACCGGTAGAAGAAGGCATCAAGATCATCGAATGATGCCACTCATCACCATATGGAGGACATTATGGTGCATTCCGCACTCATTCGAAGATCTAGCAAAGTGGATTCTTCTGGCCAACCATGTATGAAGATACGAAAGACTTCATCCGAAGGTGTGGAGCGTGTCAAAGGCACAAGAATTTCAATTCAAGAGATGCCATGCCACAAACCACCAACCTCCAGATTGAGCATTTCGATGTCTAGGGTATCGACTACATGGGACCATTTTCAAAGTCAAAGAACTATGAATATATTTTGGTGACAGTTGACTATGTCTCCAAGTGGGTTCAAGCTATGCCATGTAAAGCTGCTGATGCGAAGAACTTCAAGAAGATGTTTGAAGATGAAAGGGATCGTGATGCTTAAGAGGGGGAGGGGTGAATTAAGCAACTTAAAACTCTAACTCTAAACTATGGCCTCTTTTTCTACCCTTAGCAAAAATTATGCAAAAGATAAACTATCTAAATATGCAACTACGGTTTTGCTAGTATGTTGCTATCTCTACCGCAAAAGGAGTTATGCAACCTAGGTTTCAAACCTATCAACTAGCCTATCACTAAGCTAGGAAAGCAAAGCACACACCAAGATTGCAATGTAAATGCGGAAGCTAAAGAGTAAGGTAGAGATATGCAAACTCCCGTCGATGACTCTGGTATTTTTACTGAGGTATCAAGAAGCTGAAAGGTCCTAATAGCTAGAGGGGGGGGTGAATAGCCTATTAAGAAATTTCTACAACAATACTTAACAAACCGGTTAGACAATTATGAGGCGAAGCAAGTATTGCGCTAGCCTACTAAAAATGCAAGCCACCTACCACAATTCTAGTTTCTATAGTTCCTTTTCACACAATGGCTATGTCACTACACTAAGTTAGTGTGCTCTCAAAGACTAACTAAAGAGCCACACTAACCAAACTAACAAGCTCTCACAACTAGCTACACTAAAGAGCTTGATAACTAGTTTGCGGTAATGTAAAGAGAGAGAGAGTAAGATGGTTATACCGCCGTGTTGAGGAATGAACCAATCAATCACAAGAATCAATATCAATAAAGACCAATCACCTCGGAATCAAATGATGACACAATGATTTTTTATTGAGGTTCACTTGATTGTCGGTAAGCTAGTCCTTGTTGTGGTGATTCACTCACTTGGAGGTTCACGCGCTAATTGGCATCACACACCAAACCCTCAATAGAGTGCCACACAACCAACACAAGATGAGGATCACATAAGCCACGAGCAATTCACTAGAGTACCTTTTGGCTCTCTGCCGAGGAAAGGTCAAGAACCCCTCACAATCACCATGATCAGAGCCAGAGACAATCACCAACCTTCGCTCGATGATCCTTGCTACTCCAAGCCATCTAGGTGGTGGCAACCACCAAGAGTAATAAGTGAATTCTATTGCAAAACACGAACACCAAGTGCCTCTAGATGTAAATACTCAAACAATGCACTTGGATTCACTCCCAATCTCACAAAGATGATGAATCTATGATGGAGATGAGTGGGAGGGCTTCGGCTAAGCTCACAAGGTTGCTATGTCAATATAAATGGCCAAGAGAGTGAGCTTGAGCCAGACATGAGGCTTAAATAGTAGCCCCCACGAAATGGAGCCATTGTACTCCACTGGGCACAACATGGGGTGACTGGATGCTCCGGTTGGATCGACCGGACGCACCTTGCCAGCGTCCGATCAATAGATGGCCACCATGTCATCCCTCTCTTCAAATACTGAGCGCCCGATCCCAACGGTTAAGTGATGACTGGACGCAGCAAAGTGCCACGACCAGACGTAGGACCCCAACGTCCGATCACTTCCAGTAAGGTTCCAACTATGACTGGATGCGTCAGTTGGATCTTGACCGGACATAGTACCCCAGTGTCTGGTCACTTCCAGTAAGCCTCCACTCATGACCAGACTCACCTAGTGTCCGGTCACTCACTATCTCCTCTGTGTGCTGCCACATCAGCGGGACCGAACACACCCCGCCAGCATCTGGTCACGAAGTGACCCAGCATCCGGTCGAAGACCAATGCTAGTGTCTTCACTACTTCCACTAACCGGATGCACCAGTCCAGTTGAGGCCGGCATTCGGTGCACTCTGTGAAATCCTATCTTTTCTATACAGGGCGCTGGTGGCACCGTCAGACTGTCTGCACTCTACGGGTGGACACTCCACCGGTGAAGTTTCAAACCCTTGCTCACAAGTGCTAAACACAATGTGTATCACCTTTGTGCATGTGTGTTAGCATATTTTCACAAACATTCTCAAGGGTGTTAGCACTCTACTAGATCCTAAATGCATATGCAATGAGTTAGAGCATCTAGTGGCACTTTGATAACCATATTTTGATACGAGTTTCACCCCTCTTAATAGTACGGCTATCAATCTTAAATGTGATCACACTCTCTAAGTGTCTCGATCACTAAAATAAAATGGCTCCTACCACTTATACCTTTGCCTTGAGCCTTTTGTTTTTCTCTTTCTTCTTTTCAAGTCTAAGCACTTGATCATCACCATGGCATCACCATCATCATGTTATGATCGTCATTTGCTTCGCCACTTGGAATGTGCTACCTATCTCATGAACACTTTGATAAACTAGGTTAGCACTTAGGGTTTCATCAATTCACCAAAACCAAACTAGAGCTTTTAGAAGCATGCAAGCTTCCCCCTAGTCCTCATTGGAGCCCCTAGCAAGAAATCCCTCGCAAGGGCCAAGTTCTTGGTCGGGTAACTCCGTGGATAGCCTCAGGCCTTCCCCACGCGCAAGTGAGTCTCCAACTTGCCTTCTGGAAAGCCTCTCCTAGATGCTGCTCGCCGTCTTTACTATCAAGCTTCTGGCCAAAATGCCATAGACCTTGTTCCCTTCGGTACACGGTGGTGGCCACACCACAAACGCGGTTGGTGTGATTTCGCAAGACTACAAGCCCATCCAATATACAACAACGGTGCATGTAAGCATCGAGTGATAAGAGCTATGCAAACCTCACTAAACACTAGGCCTAAACCTAGAGCAAGCGCATAAGCGGTGGTCTAATCAACCTAAGCACTTCGCAAAGCACCTACGCTAATCACCTAATGAATCACAAAGCACTATGCAAGTGGAGATCACTAAAATGGTGTATAAATACCCTTGGTATGTTTCCTTAGCTCTCCACATCTCAAATGGCCGGTTTGGGGTGTCTATTTATAAGCCCCACCTAGAAAGTAGTCATTGGGGGAGAAACCCAGCTTTCTGCTACTGACCGAACGCTGCTGTCGTCCTAACTAAACACGTCCAGTCATCCTGACCGTTAGAGTGCTCGCATTGATTGGACTCTGGGCCGATGAAAGCTCTAGTTTGGTTTTGGTGAATTGATAAAACCCTAAGTGCTAACCTAGTTTATCAAAGTGATCATGAGATAGGTAGCACATTCCAAATGGTGAAGCAAATGAAGATCATGACATGATGATGGTGATGCCATGGTGATAATCAAGTGCTTGGACTAGGAAAAGGAGAAAGAGAAACAAAAGGCTCAAGGCAAAGGTATAAATGGTAGGAGCCTTTTCATTTTGGTGATCAAGACACTTAGTGAGTGTGATCACATTTAGGATCGATAGTTGTACTATTAAGAGGGGCAAAACTCGTATCAAAATATGGTTATCAAAGTGCCACTAGATGCTCTAACTTATTGCATATGCATTTAGGATCTAGTGGAGTGCTAACACCCTTCAAAACATTTTGTGAAAATATGCGAACATATGTGCACAAGATGATACACTTGGTGGTTGGCACATTTGAACAAGGGTTAGAAACTTCACTGGTGGACAGTCCGATAGTGCCACCAGCGCCCTATACAGAAAAGACAGGATTTCACAGAGTGCACTGGACACTGGCTTCAACTGGACCGGATCGTCCGATCAGTGGAAGCAGGGAAGACGCTGGCATCGATCTTTGACCGGACGCTGAGTCACTTTGTGACCGGACGCTGACTGGCTGCATTCGATCCTGCTGACATGGCAGCGCACAGAGGAGACAGTGAGTGACTGAACATTGGGTGAGTCCGGTCAAGCATGACCGGACGCATCCGGTCATGAGTGGATGCTTAATGGAAACGACCGGACGCTGGGGTCCTGTGTCCGATCATTTTGAGCAGTGCGTCCGATCACAACTTAAATGTTCTGATGACCATTGAGATTGGGCGATCAGTGTTTAAAGCCGATGACACATGGCAAGCATCGGGCGACCAAATGCTAGGGTCCTACGTCCAATCGATATGACCAGAGCGTCCGGTCACCCCGAGCAGTGCCCAGTGAAGGGTACAATGGCTCTATTTCATGGGAGCTTCTATTTAAACCCCATGGCTAGCTCTAGCTCACTCTTTTAGCCATTTGCATTGACATAGCAACCTTGTGAGCTTAGCCAAAGCCCTCCCACTCATCTCCATCATAGATTCAACATCTTTGTAAGATTGGGAGTGAATCCAAGTGCATTGCATGAGTGTTTGCATCTAGAGGCACTTGGTGTTCATGTTTCGCTAAGGGATTTGCTTGTTACTCTTGGTGGTTGCCGCCACCTCGATGGCTTGGACCAGTGAGGATCGTTGAGCGGAGGTTGGTGATTTTCTCTGGCTCTGATCGTGGTGATTGTGAGGGGTTCTTGACCTTTTCCCAGTGGAGAGCCAAAAGGTACTCTTGTGAATTGCTCGTGGCTTGTGTGATCATCATCTTGTGTTGTGCGGCACCCTATTGAGGGTTTGGTGTGTGATGCTAATTAGCGCATGAACCTCCAAGTGAGCGAATCGCCACAACAAGGACTAGCTTGCCGGCAAGCAAGTGAACCTCGGTAAAAAATCATTGTGTCATCATTTGATTTCGAGGTGATTGGTCTTTATTGGTATTCATTCTTGTGATTGATTGGTTCACTCCTTGACTCAGCGGTATAACCATCTTGCTCACTCTCTCTACTTTACCGCAAACTAGTTGTCAAGCTCTTTAGTGTATCAAGTTGTGAGAGCTTGTTATTTTGGTTAGTATGGCTCTTTAGTTAGCCTTTGAGAGCACACTAACTTAGTATAGTGACATAGCCATTGTGTGGTTAGAAACTATAGAAACTAGAATTGTGGTAGGTCGCTTGCATTTTTTAGTAGGTGTTGACACAAAATGTGACACACTGTGCCTCACACATAGCAAACCGGAAAGCGTGGCTTCAATAGGGTCCTTGGGTGCTTCGTGATCCGGAAACGTGCCAGTCAGTTTGACCTGACAAAACTAACAAGGGATAAAACAGTTAAATGCCAAACCGGAACATGTCAGGTGAGACCAGACAGTTCCATATATACGGCTCTAAAGCCACTTACAATGACATACAGCTATAGGAAGCTATCTGCCAACAAGTTTATAAACCATTCAGCTAATCGTAAGATGAGCACACGTAAAGATCCGATTGCCGAATGCATGTGCATGGGAAGACATGTTTGAACAAGTGAAATTAATTATGAATTAATGCATAACCAAGCTCAGCAGTCCAGCCAAGTTAGGGTCCATGAAGAAGGAACATGCAAATAAACACGATTAAACTAATCTAAAATCTGCATCTGCCGCACGACACCTAGTTTCGTTAAAGCTTAAATGTAATAAACATGCATGAACCCACGACATGTGACAATCTAGATTAAAATAATTCAGCCATTATGAGCATGTTATCTATTTGCAAAGGTAATATGAAAAAGCAATGATCATTGAAGCGCGAATAAAACCATAAGAGAGGGCCGAACAATATCAATCTAGATTGGGTAGAAGTGTGTTATAAATATATAGAATATTTAAAACATATAACACAGGATAACTTAATGAATCTATTTAGATTTTGCCGTATCTAATAGAGCCAATAACTGTCTTGCTTTTACTAAGCATATTGAGCAAACGCCTGCCGCACGGTATCTACTCATAAACAAAGCATAAGCAAAGACTTCTTGATTGTCAAGCAAAGATCCGCCGCACGATCATTGAAAACAAACAAGACTACTTGCATCACGTCTAAATCCACCGCATGATACTAAACATGATAACAAGGTTGTCGGAACTTACGGAGGTCAACGGATCGATGACTCCTCTCGAAGAACTCGACGACATGACAAAAGGACTCGAAAGTTGGCACGGGGCCGGTTGTATTGATTTTGTTGTGAACCCCTATTACAATGGTCGAGGGCCAATATTTATACCCTAGACAAAACACGAATCCTAAAAGACTATGATTTACAAAGGAAATCTTAAATAAACTTGGAAACTACGATTCCTTGCCCTAAACTCTCAGAGTCCTTTATTATTACAACTTCCATCTTTTCGATCGGCTTTGTCTGCCATCTTCTGCTTTCCCGAATGGAGTCACCACCTTCTGAAGTAACCGACTGCACAAGCATTTAGCCGACCGCTCATTTTTGTTTGCCGAATATCCTTCTTCCCGCATGTGGGTCCACCTACCATCCTCCAGAGTCGACCAAAATCCAGTGTTAACACATGCCCCCTCAATTTTGGGATAAAAGTTGTTTTATTCTGAAATTGACCACAAGCTCCTTCTTCCTCCTAGGTCAGCACCGTTCAACACCGCAGCCGCTGTCCAAAATTCAAGCTTTCAGCGCAACCTCAGACCCACTTTGAATCTTCAATGGCGACCCAGGATGAAATTCCAGAGGTAAACTTCACTTATATTCAGCAATTTCCACTCGATCTTCCCGTTCTTCTTTTGGCTTATTCCTCTTTGATTTCAATCACCCTTTAAAGGAATACAAGAATCAGATTTTGATCCCCTATGCTGCCAACCCCGATTCCTATTTCCTCGGCCCAATGAGAAATCCTGACCCTTTTGAAATTATCGAGAAGAAAACCCAAAGAATCCCTTTCAAATCTGGGATCACCTTGCCAAACCGATGGCCAAACACGTTCAAGAATTGGCCATTTCCCCTAATCACTGGATGGCGGAATTGGTACAGGAGAATGCTGGAGAAAAGCAGCAGCCACTACGAAAGTCAAGACATCAGTCATTGTCTGGAATTATCCTTAGCAGAAACACCCAGAAACGATTCCCTTTTGATAGCAGCTTCCCATTTTTGGTCTAACACCATTAATGCCTTCATTTTCGGCCATGGTATGATGACCATCACTCTAGCCGATGTGTTCATGATGACTGGCTTGAACGTGTCACTACCAGTATACCCTTATAAGTATAAGAGCAAAAGTAATCAAAGAGCCGTCAGCTTTGGATGTGGATGGGTCAAATACATCCAAAACTACATGAATGCATCTGGCACCATCTCTGACAAAGAATTGAAAGCCTTCATGAATATGTGGCTATGCAGATTCATCTTCTGTGAAAAATCCAATGAACCAACCTTGAATCACATGGTGATGCCTGAAGACTTAGCTATAGGCACTCAGATCCCACTAGGCAAATATCTCTTAGGGTCTGTTTATCATATGATGCATCAGATTACTCTTCAGATGCGCCAAGGTGGAGAAATCTCTTGTGTGAATGGTCCCTGGTGGCTAATCCAAATGTGGCTCCAGCTATACATGCATCAGATAACCTCTGTGAGCCTCTTCAATCTAAGTTTTCCTTCAGTTAACTATGCTAAAGGCAGTACAACAAAGGTTAAGGCTTGTCAGACTTATGGGGAAGCAGCATCATCTATCAGCATTGACATAGACATCGGTCATTTTTTCAAGCTGTTTTTCAAAGGATTCGGCAATGTGCTCTGGTTTCCTTATAGAGAAAATGAAAATTTGACCTTGCCCTGCAAGTTTAGCTATGAAATTGGTTGTTCAGGTCAAGAATCCACGGAGATCTTCAACTCCTTTATCAAACCTTGCACTCTGCTAGCCGAATTTCATCATGGGAGATTAGTGCAGTCCACCTATGAGTTCTACTATCCAAATATGGTGGCCAGACAATTAGGATGTGGCCAGCTGCCCCCAAGATTCCTCTTCTCAACAATCATAAAGTCAAGGGAAGTAATAACAGAAAGAATGGAAGCCAAGAAAATCTTTGAATTAGGATGGGAATTGCCAACATACGAACCATCTCCATTTGGGCTAATAGATGTTGCTCATCCCTTCTTTGTCTCTTGGTGGCAAGAATGGCATGCTCATATCTTCAATATATCAGTTCATCCTTTATGCAAAAACTTGCAGCCCGATTTTACTTCTGATAGTGAGGTAATTTCATTATGCTCATCATTTCCTGCTCTTGAATTCACTTCTTATTTTAACATCTGGTTATGCACAGGATCTTGAGTCTACTCCCCCAGCCAAAGCAATCCAGTACTATTCGGCTGGTCCCAAGCCTGCTCTAGGATTTGATGCTCCAAAATTAAAGGAATTTATGAAAACTCCTGCAACTTTGGATTCAGTACCTTTAAAGGACACTCATGAGAACTCCTGCTACTTCAGCTGCTGCATCTTTTATTCTCTATCAGGTTAACAACCCCACTTAGCAGTAAACTTGACCACCTCTACATTCATTACTTCCATTGCAGCCACAAGTCGAAATTCCCTAGACTAGGCAATACCTCAGCACCTGTAAAACCTAACCCCTAAAGTTTCTACCGAAAATGAAGAAATCCATGACAGTGAAGCTTCAGAGACTCATGAAGCTGAAGGTTCAAAGGCTCATAAATCTGATAAGACTATAGGTAACATCGTTCAACCAATTCTCATTTTTCTCCCCTTTTTTTTAAATAACATCTATCCCTTATGCTCATTATCATTTACTTTACTGAGAATAGATGAAATCTTAGATGAACTGGTAAGGGAAACTTCTCCTGATCAAGCTCCAAACCCGTCCCTTCTGAACCTTCAGCCAAGTCCTCCAGCAAGCCAGGGTATAACCCATCCTGATGATCAATCAGTTCAGCAGGTAATGCATTGTCTTACACTATATTTTAGCAAATTCACCCAATCGGCTAACACCTCCTTTCTTCTCTTTTCTTTAGAAGAACATCACTAAACCGACCACCAGCTACTCCTTCTCTATTGAGGACTATATCATTGAGAAAGGTGAAGAGATTACTTCTCAACAAACCTTATCGCTGGAAAATCAGGCTCGGCTAAAAGAGGTGATCATTCTGCTGAACAAGGATACCATTAGTCTGGTTCAGGATGCAGACCAGATAAGAGACCTCCTTGAACTCATTGATCAAGATATCCCTTCTGCTCTCAAGGCCCCCCCTAGAATCTGCAGCCCATCTTGATGACCACTTTGCCATGGTGAGAAGGGCAACCAAGAACATATCTTCGAGGGCCGCTTTGCAGAAGGATAGATCTTTGAAGAAGCTGGAGATTAAAGATCTTCACTCTCATATCCTAGACTATAAGAAATTCCTTGACAACCTTGGAGCCTGAACTGAAAGCCATGGAGGATGAAAAAAGTAGACTAGAAGCTCAACTAGCCTGAACTGAATGCCACAATTCAGTCTCACAGGGCCCATATAGCTAATTTGCCGAAGAACATAGAAGCAGCTTCACTAAAGATAACTTCGACCATCAAAGAAGATCAGCAAATCAAAACTAAGTTATCCAGCATCCAGAGTTCTGAAGATGAGGATCAGAAAGTGCTAGATAATGTTAGCCGAATCAGGACTGAAGCCATAGAGGCAATCAATCAGCTTCTGAACAAGTAGACATTGGGCTTGTAATAAACTTAAGTGTGATATCCTCTGTCCCTTGATCAATCAACTTTATGTTTACATATTTTTATTCGTTCGAAAAAGCAATCGGCCATTTTCCCTTAAATTACTCAATTAGAATGTAGCCGATTGTCTCCATTCTTCCAATAGCCGAACGAATCCTAATTTAAATGTTGTGAGGGTATAGCCGAACAATGCTGGCTCCAACAAATCAGAGAGATAGTTGAACGACGTTCGACTTAATCCATGCCTGGCCCAGCCCAGTAGCAGCCCAGCTGAAAGGGAAAAACCCTACTCCATCGTTCGGCATTCTCGCCCCACGACTCCGTGGAATTCGCCATGATTCTTCGCTTCGGCTTATAAATAGACCCTTTCGTTAGCCTTCATCGCTATCTCCATTTTAGCGTTCTCACATCCTGACTCCTCCACTTCCTTTGTTCGATTCATTCTAGAAGAAAACCCTAACCTCCACCAAAGCAAATGGCGAGCAGTGGCGACCGTGGCAAGCGTCCTGCTGACGGAGAGGCGGAAGGAAGCAGAGCATTGCGCTGTCGGCGCCGTGGGTATGATTCGGCTTTTTGCCCCCTTGCGATTTTCTTGTTCATCTCTTAGTTTCGATTTTCTTCTTCCTCATTCATCAGGATAAGGGTCATCAGCTCCAGCCAATATCATCTCCTTCCTCCGGCGATAGCAGCTCAACCGGGAACTCCATCATCCGGCTCTTCCGGATCCTCCAGCTCTTCAAGCTCCTATCACTTCAATCCTTGGGGCCCGGCGGAACCAGCAGATGCACACCATCCATACTCTCACGAGGAAGCGCTCAAGTTTTGCCAGGAGAGGGACGAGGCCTGGGAGGAGCTAGGTGACGTCTATAAGAAATTCGGCATCGAGCAAGCCAAATGGGAGGACCAGTGGAAGCAACTCTGCGACGCCATCACCGGTTTGATATCTTCATTTGGTTTTATCATTCTGGCTTCCCCCGCTTGCTGACCCATTTTTTTTCTTTTTTGCCCAGCTCTTTCTGCGGAGAATGACCGCCTGAAGGCGGCTGCGAACAAGGTTGCCGACAAGGTGAATGCCCAGGGGAAGACATCCGAGGCACGCCTTGATGCTGTGGACGGCCGTATTGATCAGGCCGTCATCCAAGGTGTGCACCTTGGCGTTTCTCTCGGGCTGGCGGCAATGACCTCCCGAACCAACGAAGACTATTCCTTCCAGCCAGTCGGCTTCGCTGGAGGACGCCCGGACGAGATCGACGACATCAATGAGCGTCTGGAGGTCTACGATGATCATGCCGCCGCCCTTGCCGAATCCACAAACCCCCAGTCCATCCTCAACAAGTTATTTGAGGAGTAGTTTGTATTAGGATGGACTTCTATAAATAATCATTGTCTTTTGGAAGAATACTTATTTCTTTGATTCTTTTCGGCAAAATTCTGTCTGCGACCGTCAGAAAAATGCTGAAAACCCCCGGTCTTGCATAAACATTCTTGTGCTAGAGGCGATGCAAACTACATCGGCTATTTTGTGCTAAAGGCGATATGAACAATATCGGCTATTCTCAGTCTTATCTTTTTTCTTAGGCTAAAGGCGATTTTCCCTTTATCGGCTTTTCTGATCTATATTCATGAACCAACCTCAACACTGGGGTAATATTTCTTAAGAAATCTTCCATTGATAGCTCTGGTAAACTCCTCCCCAAATAAAGTCTTCAATATGTATGCATTGCTAGGTACACATTCTACTATTCGGAAAGGACCTTCCCAATTTGGAGACCATTTGCCGAACGCTCTATCCTTTGCTCCAACTGGCAATATAGTTTTCCAAACCAAGTCTCCTTCTGCGAATTGCTTCAGCCTAACCCTTTTGTTATAATACTTGGCAACGCGTATTTTATTTTTCTCAATATTCTCCAATGCCTTGAGACGAATCAAATGTAAATCTTCCAATTCATCCATCATCAGATTCTTATAATCTTCTTCTACCAATTCTTTCTGTAACACAACTCGCCTTGAACCTGACCGTAATTCCCATGGTAATATAGCATGATGCCCATAAACCAGTTCATAGGGAGACATTTGAATGGACCCATGACAAGCCATTCGGTAATGCCCACAATGCTTCATTAAGAACCAAGTGCCATCTCCTTGGTTTTTCATCAATCTTCTTCTGGATGATTTTAATCATAATCTTATTTGATGCTTCTGCCTGACCATTAGCTTGTGCATAATAAGGAGAAGAATTATATAACTTAATCCCCATATCTTTGGCAAAATCACAGAATTCTGAAGAAGTAAACTGAGTTCCTTGATCAGTTGTTATAGTTTGAGGAATCCCGAATCTGTGAATTATATGTTCCTTAACAAAACTGATCATATTCTCTGATAGTTACCTTCTTCAAAGGGATAGCTTCAACCCACTTGGTGAAATAATCCTGTGGCCAAGAGTACAAATTTGTGTCCCTTACTAGAAGGAGGATTGATCTGGCCAATTAAATCTATACCCCATCCTCTGAACTGGCCAAGGCTTGATTATGGGATTCATAGCAGATGCTGGAACTTTTTGAATATTGCCGAATTTTTGACAATTGTGACACCCTTTATAATATTCAAAACAATCCTCCAACATAGTCGGCCAAAAATAACCAGTTCTCCTAATTATCCACTTCATTCGATAAGCTGACTGGTGTGCACCACACAATCCTTCGTGAACCTCATACATCACTTTCTTGGCCTCTTCTTGACTTAAACATTTTAGCAATACTCCATCGACGGACTTGTAATACAACTGATCATCAAGGAACACAAATTTGAGAGCTTTGTACCTGAGTTTTCGGGAAACTTTTTGAGATGGACCTTTCAGATAATTGGTAATTTCGTATCTCCAATCACCATCTACTTGATCGATATTTAAAACACCTTCTTCTATAGCAAAAACCTCCTGACTCTCTCGATATCCAGAAGCAGCTTGAGCTAACTTATTTGCTTCTTCATTGTACTCTCTAGGGATATGATGCAAGGTTACTACCAGAAAATTCTTCAAAAGTTCTCTACACTCCTCATAATATTCTCTTAACACATTGTTCTTGCATTCATACTGACCACTCAGTTGATTAATCACCAACTCAGAATCCCCAAAGATTTCAACAGCAACGGCCTTTACTTCTATAAGAAGCTGAAGCCCTCTAAGCAACGCTTCATACTCTGCCTGATTATTAGTAACATGAAATTCAATAGGAACTGCATACTCAAAAGTTTTTCCTTGTGGGGAAATTAAGAGAATACCAGCACCACCACCTTTGTTACAAGATGATCCATCGAAGAACAAGGCCCAAGGCACAATGCTTATCGCCTCAACAGAAAGATCCCGATGTTGGGTAATAAAATCGGCAATAATTTGACCCTTTACCGCCTTTGCCGATTCGTACCTTAAATTAAATTCTGACAGTGCTAAAATCCATTTGCCAATTCTTCCATTCAAAATTGGCATTGATAGCATATGTTTGATTACATCAAAACTAGAAACTACCACGCATTCGGCATTCAACAAATAGTGCCGAAATTTAGTACATGAGTAATACACACATAAGCAAAGTTTTTCTGTAGCCGAATACCTTGTTTCTGGGTCTAGCAGCTTTCGGCTAAGATAAGCTATGACTCTTTCTTTTTCCTTCAAATTCTTGCATAAGGGCCGATCCTATCGTTAGGCTATTGGCCGCCACATACAACTTAAAAGGCTTGTCAAGTTGTGGAGGTACCAGCACAGGTGGTGCCTTCATATATTGCTTGATCTCATCAAAAGCCTTTTGTTGTATGTCACCCCATACAAATTTTTGATCCTTCTTGAGCTTTAATAAAGGAGAAAAGGGTAAAATTCTCTCTGATAGATTGGATATGAATCTTCTTACAAAGTTGATTTTGCCTAACAATGATTGTAATTCTGTGAGATTGGTTGGCGGCACAACTTTGTCTATTGCTTCCATGCTCTTTTTCCCAACTTCAATTCCTCCTTTATGAACTAAAAATCCCAAAAACTCACCAGCCGAAACTCCAAAGGCACATTTGTTTGGATTCATCTTCAAGCCATGCTTTCTTGTGCACTCTAGAGTCTTTCTTAAATCGGCTAAATGTCCTTCATGATTTCTAGACTTGACCACTACATCATCGATGTAGATCTCTACAATCTTGCCGATCAGCTCGTGAAAAATATAATTCATAGCTCTTTGATAAGTTGCACCAGCATTCTTTAACCCAAACGTCATGACTATCCATTCAAACAAACCAATATGACCAGGACATCTGAAGGCTATTTTTGAAATATCTTCCATTGCCATAAAAATTTGATTATAGCCAGCATTACCATCCATAAAACTAATGACTTCATAACCTGCTGCTGCATCTATTAATAAATTGGCAACTGGCATTGGGTAACCATCCATGGGAGTGGCCTTATTAAGATTTTTGAAATCTATGCAAACCCTCATTTTTCCATTTTTCTTGTATACCGGTACTATATTTGAAATCCACTCTGCATACTTGCATGGCCGAATGAAGTTTGCTTCTATTAATCTTTCAACCTCCTTCTTCACGTCAGCCAATACCTCCTCTTTGTATATCTTCTGTGGAGGTTGTTTGTAAGGACAAAATCCAGGTTTAATGGGTAATCGATGCTCAACAATGGAACGATCCAATCCAGGCATTTCCATGTAATCCCAAGCAAAACAATCTTTAAACTCTTTCAACAGACCTATCAACTTTGATTTATATTCTGGGTCTATCTTTGCACTAATATACATCGGCCTTGGCTTAGAACCATCACCAACATCAATTTCTTCCAACTTATCAGCCGACATAAAACCATGTCCCAACTTTCCTTTGTTGCCATCGACAGGATTTCCCATTAAAAATTACTATGGGAGCCGACTGCTTGGATTGGCTGTTGGCCCTCGCTGAAAACATTTACAGGACCTTCTTTCCACACTTTTCCAGAGAAACAATCGACGCCTTCATATTCCTAGTAGGTAGATTCTGTGGCAGCAACACTTACCGAATCATCAGCATGTACAACTTCAACGTCATCTCCAATCCATTAAATGAGAATTTGATGCATGGTTGAAGGAATGCAACAATTAGCATGGATCCAATCTCTACCCAAGAGTAGACTATATGCCCCCTTGCCATCAATGACAAAAAAGGTAGTAATCAGAGTTTTCGACCCAATAGTCAGCTCGACATGGATAGCACCTCGGGTATCAGAAGGGTTGCCAGCAAAGTCCCTAAGCACCATGTCAGTTTTCAACAATTCTTCATTAGTCATCCCAAGCTTTCTGAACGTAGTATAAGGCATGATATTGATAGCAGCCCCTCCATCAACAAACATCTTAGTTAAAGGCTTGCCATTGACATATCCCTTTAAATAGAGTGGTATCAAGTGACGATTCTTGATTGGTTTGTCAAAAATAGCCTGCTGTGTTAATACAAGCTGAGCCATCAAATCCTGACATTCACTCTCATCAAAATCAGAGTACACCTCTTCTTGGACATCTTGGCTTTCGAGAGCTATAAACTCTGATGGGAGGAAGAAAGCCATGCAAGCATCAGCCGAAGGACCACATCCATCAGGCTTCTTCTTAGGACGCCATATTTGCTTTGTTTCGGTACCTTCCTATTTCAACTCCCTATCCCTCAACCGTTGAACTCTTCTTTTCTAACTTTTCCTCAGGCCTGGAGGACACCACTATCCTTTTTGCCATACGTATCTATAGGAATCAGCTTCTTCATCATGCACCCTATCGTGAGTCCAACCTTGACCTGCAAATCTTTTCCTTTGCTGATTCTCAAAATCATCTATTTTTAAGCGTCGATCATCTTCAGGAACCTTCGTTCCAAGTCTCTCATAGATGGGACAGCGGTTGACTCGAGATTGCCTATACTCGGAGTACTGAGCACTATACTCCGGATAATTATTTCTAGCAGGCAACCTCAAGCCTTCATTCCAACAATGCCTAAAGAATGAACAACCCCAATGAGACTGCTCCTGCTCTGTCATGTATTCTTCTTGCTCCCTTCGGTATACCTCTTCCTCATATCTCCGGCATTCTTCTATAAACCATTGCTTCTTATAGTATTCCTTCTCTTGCTCTCTCTGCCACTTGTTTAGCAAAATACGTGATGTAACTTTGGGTTTAGAAGTTTGACCTTTCTCGGTTCGGCTATTCTAAAACCGAACTCGTTGCTGCAGCTCTCTACTGGTGACTTGCCGATCCGGGTCAACAGCACCACTTTTCTTTGCTCTATCAGAAGTCAACACCTTCATCTTGCCTTTACCCTTGAGATCATTGGCAGAGACCATATTCATAGAGAAAAAAATCATATTTTGTGGAAAAGGCTGATCATCAATTCTCATCTTGCCATCAAACTTCAGATGTCCCTCTTAGATAGCTTTCTGGATTCGTATTCTGAACACTCAGCAATCATTGATAGAGTGAGAATTAGTGTTATGGAAGCCACAATACTTTTTGTCTTTCACTCCTTCAGGACGTAGCATGGGATGTCCTTCTGGCAACTTAATGCGTCCTTCCTTTATCAATAATGCAAAAAGCCTGTCTGCCTTAGTAACATCAAAATCATAGGTCCCCTTTTGTTGTTTCAACCAGCGTTGACTAACTTGAGTAGGCTCCTTTGCCCAATTCAACTCAGCTGCAGCTATCTCATCTTCATCAATATACTCAGTCGCTTCCTCCAGAAAACCTTGATACACCTCATTAGTGGCATTGCTCTTCTGAAAGCGATTATCTCTCCTAAATCCTTGGGCCTGATTACTCATAGCTGCTAAACGCTGTGCAAGTTGGCCAAGATCATCAAACTCCATGCTGAACAACTTCTCCCTGATATTCAGCAACATTCCTGCTACAGCTATTCTAGGTAGTTGATCATCTGGTAAATTCAGAGAATAACACATATTCTTGGTCTCCCTAAATCTGCGAAGATATTCCAATGGTGTCTCATTTGTTCTCATCCTCAGACTCATGAGATTGACCAACTTCTTCTCATTAGTACCCGTGTAGAAATATGAATGAAACTTCTGTTCTAGCTCTGCCCACGTACCAATGGAATGAGCTGGTAAAGACGTGAACCACGTGAAAGCTGGTCCTGTAAGAGACAAAGGAAAATATCGAATCCTCCAAGCTTCATCTAAAGCAGCTTCTCCAAGCTGCATTAAGTACCGACTGACGTGCTCTATGGTACTAGTATCATCTTGACCAGAAAACTTGGTCAAATCTATTGGAGGCTTCACCCTTGGAGGTAACGCCACTCTGTTGTACCACTCTGGATAAGGAGACTTGTATGAATAGGATTGATTTTTTGGCTTCAAGCCAAACTGATTCTGCATCATATCAGCCATCCTGTGCATCAAAACATTAACGCCTGAATCCTGATTTTCTTGTACTTGTACTCTAGAAGGCAATCCTAAAACACTCCTATACCTTGGATTTGGCACAGCATTGATAGCATTGTAATCAGTAAATTCTTGATACCCATCTCCATACATATTCTTCTGCAATCTGTTTGATACTGGAGAAACTCTATAAGCTGAAGGTGGCACTTCTCCTGTGGTACCAAATGTCACCTGGCCATAGGTGGGATGTGATTGCTTTTTAGTGTGAGTCAATCCACCTATATTTGAAGTCGACGCTACTTCTTTTCCAACAGGCTTCTCTTGATGCTTTGGAACATTGAAAAGTGTTGGTCCACTGAGTGGACCAATATTTTCTTCAAAGTATTTATCAACCATTGGACCAAAAGTACTGATCATGATTGCCCAAAAGGTATTTAGAAAAGTTGTGTGATGGTTTGTCATGGTTTCTCCCATAGCTTTATAAACTAGGGCTGCCATCTTCTGAGCATCCTCCTCTTCAGTGTAATCAGTTTAATGTGGAAGAAGAACCCTTGGCATTGACTGCTTTTGAAACACTTTGCTGCTCTTGTTTTTGGAAAAAGACATCAAACACTTCCGTTGGTATTGCTCACATGCTTGTAGCACTAAATCCCTATAATTATCTAGCAATTCTGCCATGCTCACATCTAGAACATGATCATTGTTGATCTCAGATGCCATCTTAAACTAATAGATGGTCCCACCGGGCGTGCCAAAAAGTGTGTTGACACAAAATGTGACACACTGTGCCTCACACACAGCAAGCCGGAAAGCGTGGCTTCAATAGGGTCCTTGGGTGCTTCGTGATCCGGAAACGTGCCAGTCAGTTTGACCTGACAAAACTGACAAGGGATAAAACAGTTAAATGCCAAACCGGAACATGTCAGGTGAGACCAGATAGTTCCATATATACGGCCCTGAAGCCACTTACAACGACATATAGCTATAGAAAGCTGTCTGCCAACAAGTTTATAAACCATTCAGCTAATCATAAGATGAGCACACGTAAAGATCCGATTGCCGAATGCATGTGCATGGGAAGACATGTTTGAACAAGTGAAATTAATTATGAATTAATGCATAACCAAGCTCAGCAGTCCAGCCGAGTTGGGGTCCATGAAGAAGGAACATGCAAATAAACACGATTAAACTAATCTAAAATCTGCATCTGCCGCACGACACCTAGTTTCGTTAAAGCTTAAATGTAATAAACATGCATGAACCCACGATATGTGACAATCTAGATTAAAATAATTCAGCCATTATGAGCATGTTATCTATTTGCAAAGGTAATATGAAAAAACAATGATCATTGAAGCGCGAATAAAACCATAAGAGAGGGCCGAACAATATCAATCTAGATTGGGTAGAAGTATGTTACAAATATATAGAATATTTAAAACATATAACACAGGATAACTTAATGAATCTATTTAGATTTTGCCGTATCTAATAGAGTCGATAACTGTCTTGCTTTTACTAAGCATATTGAGCAAACACCTGCCGCACGGTATCTACTCATAAACAAAGCATAAGCAAAGACTTCTTGATTGTCAAGCAAAGATCCACCGCACGATCATTGAAAACAAACAAGACTACTTGCATCACGTCTAAATCCACCGCATGATACTAAACATGATAACAAGGTTGTCGGAACTTACGGAGGTCGACAGATCGATGACTCCTCTCAAAGAACTCGACGACACGACAAAAGGACTCGAAAGTTGGCACGGGGCCGGTTGTATTGATTTGGTTGTGAACTCCTATTACAATGGCCGAGGGCCAATATTTATACCCTAGACAAAACACGAATCCTAAAAGACTACGATTTACAAAGGAAATCTTAAATAAACTTGGAAACTACGATTCCTTGCCCTAAACTCTCAAAGTCCTTTATTATTACAACTTCCATCTTTTCGATCGGCTTTGCCTACCATATTCTGCTTTCCCGAATGGAGTCACCACCTTCTGAAGTAACCGACTGCACAAGCATTTAGCCGACCGCTCGTTTTTGTTTGCCGAATATCCTTCTTCCTGCATGCGGGTCCACCTGCCATCCTCCAGAGTAGACCAAAATCCAGTGTTAACAGTAGGCTAGCGCAACACTTGCTTCGCCTCATAATTGTCTAACCAGTTTGATAAGTATTGTAGTAGAAATTTTTAATAGGCTATTCAGCCCCCTCTAGCCATTAGGACCTTTCAGCCGAGTCCGGTCTCACTCGATCGGACCATCCTATCGCGCTGGCGCTGTTCTAGAACCTCTCTAGACTTGATCGGATGCTATACTTTGTGCATCTGATCGTCCAATGCCGCTACATCTGATCACGCTGAAAACATTATCATGACAAAGAACAGGGTCATTGGTGTGTCTAGTCACTGCTTCGCTCAGCGTCCAGTCATAGCTGCTGACGCCTACTATTAGTGAGCAACTGATCGGATGCGTTCGGTCCCTATAAGGGCCACGTCCGGTCACCTCTGCCAAGCTCGTTTCTTCATGATCTTGCGTCCAACTTGGTTCCATCTTCGTGCTTGGACTATGCTTGATATCTTGGGTCTTCTCTTATGCTTCTAGGGTCTTGCTTAAGGTGTTGATCATTGGATCATCATGTCCCTTCGTCCAAGTCATGTCTTGCACCCTATTGAACTACAAAACAATTACTTGCAAATTCATTAGTCTAATTTGGTTGTGTTGGTCATCAAACACCAAAATCTAAAGTAAATAGGCCTAGGGTCTATTTTCCTTACAATCACCCCCTTTTTGGTGATTGATGACAACACGACCAAAGCAAGCAAATAATAAAAATTTAGAATTTAAAAACTATTTACTTGCTAGGATGCAATGCAAAGGGGAAGGTTATATGATGCTAAAAGATACCACATGTAAACATCTTTGGAAACTTATCTTGCCCATGCAAATGTCCCTATGTGGCATTATGGATTTAAGCCTCTCCCTAACTCCATAATCCACTATCCTCCCTTTCTCGGACCATTACCACTTGTAAATTAGTATGATCAGGCTTGCTTTTGGTCCTACAAATTCTCCCCCTTTGGACTCAAACACCGAAAAGGAAGACATTAGTAGCACAAGGAAGGGTCAAACTTTGTGATCCTTTGTATGTGGAGTGGAATAGGTCACAAAATTTGACTCTTACATTACATAGACTAAGCTCCCCCTAAATATTTGCAAACATATGATGGAGAATGTAGTTTATGCATAATTGGCAAATTAATGCTCAAGGGAGTTTAATCTATATAATGCATGCAGAAAGTATATAAATACCAAAGTGAAATCAACATGATGATATCGGTTTAAAAATACCACATGTGGAAACCAATTTGATTTATACCACTTGCAATAGGTGGTGGATATTTGAAGTATGATGCTTAACTCTAGGAACTCCATTTTTCTTGCAATGAGACTACTACACACATGATAAACTTGAAAAGGTGTTAGTCTCAAAGCATCCAACTTGTAGAGTAACCTCCCCTTAAATTTGTGCACACAAGTATGAAATACTTGTAGGAAACATGCACATTGATTTTAGAATAAAAAATACCACTTGAAAGATGACATCACATGAATGTGAGAATTATTTTCGAAAGTGATATTCGGGAGAAATTATCTATAATTTAGACTTTGGCACATATTAGATGAACAATTATAAAACAAGCTATGTGCCATGCTCCTAAATAATTTAAACCATG